>NW_011887845.1:0-61812 GCF_000806365.1 Fopius arisanus
AAAGTTAGATTTTTCAAACTTCGATGCCAACTTCACATAGCTTAGATTTCCCACAGAATAATATACATCCGAAAAGCGAATAGCCTTGCCTGCATCATATAAATTATCCCCCTCTCCTCATATTTCACCCAACGTATTTTTAATATTCGTGTCATGGAACTCGAAATGGGAATAAAAAATAGCGCACCGAAATAGACCTAGCCAGAAGATGAACTCTGTATTTTGAAGAATTCATATTTATATGCAGAAAAAATATTGCCAACACACGAACTCGTGCATTTACCTCACATATATCTCTTTGTCGCTGGATCTCCTGTAAGTCGCATATATGTACTAGAATATATTGCAATTGCGCTCAGAGCTCTCTCTGAATTTTAACATTACAAAGGCGATTTCTGATGCTATGAACAATCAAGTAATGAGGCATACGGTCATGCGCTTTGAATCCAATCTTCTCGCCAGATTACGAAATACTTCAATGGGATTTTATACTTTGATGTTAAATATCCTTCAAAGTGATACAACATATCACATATTCATTCAATACCGAGAGTCAGGTTGATTCATCAACCTGAGGTCAATTCATTCGAACATTGCACCGAGAAAAAAAATTATACCCAAGAATATTTTCTTCTCACCAGTAAATCTAGCGTTAAATATATTTTCTTGTGGTTAATAAATATTCTTGGCTATAATAATCTAAATATTTTTCTCAGTATCATCTGTTAATTCAAAAATAAAAATAAAAGTCAAACCAAAATTTATAACTAAAGAGGATGAAAAAAATTATTCAACTCAATTCATTAGACAAAATTGTTCGATCAGGACCAGGGCATGTCTTGAATGCCGTACGGTTAGCGATAATGGAGTAATGAGGTCGTTTTCCTTTTAAAAAATCTGAAGAAACCGGGCTAATATGTGCAGATGAAGACGGGTCCAAAATTACCAATTTCAAGCTCATGAATACAAACAACATTGCAGATAGAGTTGGACGACGCAAGGTACCATTTCGGCTGTATGAACGTTGATGCATCGCAGAGTTATTAACCTTACCCTAGCAAAATCAGCAGATAATTGGGTCAAGTACAAATGCATAATAAACCGGATATAGCCTTACCAATAAATGCATTATGCACTCTATAATGGAATTAATTCTGTTATCATGACTCCACCATCCGGTGGTTGACGCCATTTTCACACTAACAGAAATATTTCATTTCAATACCAGAAATATTCATGACAGGTAATTTAACGATTTTTAAATACATAAAAAAAATTGGGAAGATTAATTTGATTTTGATTAATTTGATACGAAATTCGTTGAAGTGGAAAATTTGAATTGCTTTGAGGTGAAATTTTTGGCGTAATTTTTATATTGATTTAGGAGAAAAAATTGTGGGGGTTTATTATATTGTCAGAGGGTTGTGGGTTTTTCGGGAAGATAAGTACACGAAGAACATACATTGTACTTGTCTTGCATTGTATATATCAGGTGGTCTCCTCGATGAAATATGGTAAAAGGCAATGGAGAAACGATCCCACCACAGCATATGCTATAACTATATTTTACTTTGACTCCCCATTAACGTGAGCGTTCGATATTTTCAGGCTAAAAGGGGCGAAATAGGGTTATCGCGGGATAGAAACAATATTCATCACAAATTAAATAAAATTCACACTTCAGTTGTGTATCAAACCCATGAAATGCTTCATAAAATCGATTTATTAACAATATTATTTTATTCAATTACGAATGCTCCGTTAAGAGATGAATATTTATCTATTTAGGAATGTAAACCAAACAACTTCAATTTATCTTGCGCTCAAATTGTCGGGAGCAGTAATTTTATAATTTTTGTGAGGATGGAAATAATGTCGGGGTGTTTTCGTCCGAGGGGGAATTTTCGTTGGAAAATTCTCCATGCAAATTCTGACCATTTGAAAAATATTTTCAAATGGGGAAGCAAAAAAAAAATCGGGAAACAAAACAATCGTATTTTAGGGAAATGGTTTGAAAAATTTTTCAAAAATTTTTTAAAAAAAATTTTTCAAAAATTTGTTGCGAAAAATTTTTTTTATAATTTTCGGGAAATTTTTGCGAATATATTTTTTTTTAAATTATACTCTTGTTTTGTTACTGTTTCAATTTTTCAAAATCTTTCCCAGAAATAAAATTGTTTTGTTTTCCGATTTTTTTCTGTTTCACAAAAAAAAAATTCTGAAAAGTCTTCCAGAAATTTTTTAAAAATTTGAAAAAAAATATTTCGATTACATTTTTTTTACCCGGGTATTGGAGTTGTATGTTTCAACAGAAACTACCAGAGATAATTCCATCCTAAAGCGCATAGCCTGCTGATGTATGCAGGATAACTGTTACTCGTGTAAGTACGTGTCGACCTCAGTGCGGGATTTATCGAATCGAAATTGCAGTTATAGATTCAGAGTAATAGAAATGGAATTACCCTGCTTCCATGCTAATGAAGGGTGAAATTTGCAATTGTCCTGAGTAATTCTAGCGAAAAAAAAAAAACAGAGAAGCTCTGCCAGATCCTCGTAATGCATTGTAAAGAAGAATTTATCAACTTATTATCAAATTTTGGTAATGAACTCGAACAGAACTCGAAATTTCTGTTTCAATTTTCATCAAATTCAATGTACCGTTTCCAGTCCCATATTTACAGCTGAAAGTACACTCACGTGTATTTCCATGATGGAGCATTCCACTCAACCCATAAATTGTCATCACGTCCGTGAAATTATATATATGAGATTGAAAAATTGATTTTCCCTCGCTGTATATGCGAGTTTGTTAAATATTTGTAGGTTAATCATTTGAGTTTTAATTAATGATGAACGGATGAATTAAGGATTGATATTAATGCATGATTCACAGTTCGATTACTCGATTAGTCCTAAAAAATTGTGAATTTATTAACCTTTTATTATTTATCCTAAGGAAAGGAAGAGGAAATTTTGAAAAATTTTTCAAAAATTTGAATAGGAATTTTTCTTTATGATTTAGATAGCGTATTTTTTGAAAATATTAAAAAATTTAAAAAGTAAAAAAACATCAGTATAATTAAAAAAAAATTATATTCACAATTATTTCGCAAAAATTATATTCGCAAATTTTTGAAAACCACAATTGTTTTATCTCTACATTTTTTTTGTTTAAAAAAAAATTCCTGAAAAATTTTCCCGAAATTTTCGAAAACTTGAAAAAAATATTCCGATTACAATTTTTGTTTTACCAGGATCCTGGAATTCGCAAACTTCTCTTCCATCCAAAAAACATTAGCACTCATTATTAAAAACATTATTTCAATTTATTAATTACCAAATATTGAAATTATCCACAGAGTTTGTGAAATTTGCAATTAATAATCTGATCGTAGATCTATTAACAGTGCTGATGATTAAAATGGGTGGTTACGCGAGCATACCATGGGTACGAAAATAGACGTCCGGAGGAAAACATGCGCCAAACCGGGGCCACATTTACCCCACCTCCCCCCTTTCCCCCCCTCTGTACTGCGGTTGTGCGTGTACTGCAACTCGTCTTGCAGTTAACTTTCAACTCAGCTTAATCACAATTTTCGAAACTCACGTCAGCGTCTATTACCGATTGGCATGCATCCGGCTTTCGAATAATATTCAACTTTAATTCTTTAAAAAATCGGCCGATTTATTAGCGCAAAACGCACTCCCGCGAAAATCGGTGTTTCCTTTGTCTGTGAAAAATATGACTGATGATTTTTTATTAGAAATCGATACATAATTATTAAAAAAAATGGAAATGACCGGTAATTGAAGGTGAGATCGCAGAGAGATTTTAATATTTATCCTGAGATCGACGGGAAATGAAAGAAGATGATTGGAGATTCACGAGTGGATGAGCGTTAATTTGTCCTCGATTTTTCAATTTTTACTGATTATTCACGTTTTTTTTTTGCAATAATATCCATTTTTCGATCGACGAGCGAATGCCTATGCTGTTTTCATTCACTACAAATTTAAAGCAAACAGCATCCATGACCGAGCGCATATAGATTTTTTACTTCCGTAGTGCCTGGCAAGGTTCCACTCCATTTTACGTTGAAAAAGCCCGTAAAAGCAGACGAAAAACAACTAGTTGTGCTGCATCCAGTCTTCATGACGTGGCCAAGCCGTAAACATAACGTCAAAGTATACACATAGTTTCACTGGACGACAAAAAAAATCCGTCAAACAATAAAAAAGAGAGCGCGGCTAAAAAAATATCATAGGACGTCGTAAAAAGTTGCAGGAGACCCTCGAAATTAAGTCTTCAAAGTGTCTCAAAGAGTCTGTACAAATTTTTAACGAGATTCCCAAGGGAAAGACGAACTAGAAAAAGACTCCGAATATTTTTTAATGCATACACTTCAAGAGTTGATTGATTAATTCAACATCTGCCGAGTCTCATCAAAATAATTGCATAAACAAAATAAAAATACAGATGGCATCAATTATTCGTTATTAATACACATTAGGTCGCATTATTAATTCAGTAATTATGTTATCGAATTTGAAATGAACTATTAATATTTTCAATTATTTATTGGAAACTCAGAGAACAGTAAATAATGTTCTGGTGCTGATTTGTGATGATTTTAAAGTCGTCATCGCAGTAATAAATTCTAAGAAAAAAAAACCACTTGAACTGGACTTCGTACAGGCAATTCACTCGCATTTCTCATTTCAACTATCCGTCATCCATGAAAATAACGATAATATGCGTAATATGGAACGAGAATTGAGATTTTATTTGATGGATTATTAATGGGAGTTTAATTTCAAAATTTATGATTCTGCTATCCATCAAATTCAGTTTTAAACGTTTCAAACATTATATATGTACGAGCAAAAGTCATTCAGTCATTTAGTCATTCAGTCATTTCAGTTTTAAATTCGCAATTTTACATATTTGACCTCGAACTTGAGCTTCGAGTTATTTTCAACGGCAACTGCGTTATATTTCAAAAGACAAGTTATGCAATTCAACGTAGGACATTTTTCAACAGATGGAAATAGAGACACATGTGCCTAGCCTCAGTATAAATTCTTTAAAAATCTCCAGGGAATTCGATTTTCATGGCTTTTCCAATTGCAAGTGGCAATTCTATCCAATACGACATGCACTTTCTAGCTGATGCAATTTTATCTTGAACCAAGACTTCTGTGCGAATTTATTTATTCGAAAATTTTTTATTTCCACAATAAATGAATGACTGCTGATATTTCCTTTTGATAAATATAGTCAACATCAATTTTTTTATTCTATTGAATATATATATTTAATATATTATAATTTTTTTAATTAATTGTCAGGATTATCGCGGAAATAAATAATGTTTCAAAGATTATACTGTGGCCTGGTTTTTCCTCGTCGACTTGTGCCATGAAAAACCCAATCGATTTTTTCCAAATCACCCAGTTGGGTTATCACAGTAGTGAACCTCATAATTCCGTGGCATCCCATCACCTATATTTATTCACCAATAAAGGGGAACAACGAATAAAGGTGATAAATCGGAAAAAATACGAGGTACATTCTGCGGTTAAATCTCACTCCCATCGCACTAAATATGACAATGATAAATAGCCAAAGTAGAATCAATGGAAAATTCACCGGCATCATAACAATATTTCTAAAAGTATTTGGGCATTAAATATTTGTTTTTCCCACACTGAATTTTTTTTTTCAAACATCGATTTACATGCAGTACGTGACTTCACCCACAATTTCATTGATAAATCTGTTGACGTGTGAAAAAAAAAATCTGATAAATGCGTGCGAAAGCATCTCCATTCATTAAATTCCCAACGATTCAACACCAACACAGACTCGTTACTCAATTCATCCAGTGCCTCGGGTTCTTTTTTCCCCCCACAAAAAGTCACATTGTGCTAACGATCAATCTTTTTGTTTAGACAATTTGCGTTGAGCGCGATGAATCTAACGCGCATTGACCAATACCTATAATGAAATTGTTGGCAGTTTACCAGAAGTGGATTTAAACACAGTGAATCCCACGATTTGCATGTCAATTGCATGCTTTCTCGACCGAATCATCATCCTGGCACGTCAAGCAAGTATATATACACGGGAATGTGACTCAAGTACTTCATAAAATCTTATCGTTCTGGCATTCCTTGGAAATGGTCTTACAAGTGCGTAGAATTTCTTTGATCAATTGGATGTGACGTCAGGCGACCCTCACACTATTTCCTCGTGAAAGCCATTCACAACCGTCAAACCTCCCTCTGTTTATTCCCCTCTTTTTTTTTTTTTTTTTCGTTGGAACTAATCCAAAATCCTATTTCCTGGAGATCTCGGTGGTACTTTAATCATTTAGGGACAACCCCAAAAACTTGACAGTTGGCTGTCAGACATCTGGCCGTTCACGATGGCATTTCACGGTTTGAGATGAAAATTCTTGTGGAATGTCAACTCGTTAAACTCGTTCATGCCTAGTTGCACTTGCAATAGTGTGTGGGCTGCTGGTCATTCTCGGATATTAATACCTCCGGCCAGAGATTATGTTGTGCGCAGATATCTCTAGGTTTGACAGCACATCCGTCATCGGTGAAGATGAATTTTTATTAATTGGGTAATTAATCCCTCGGGGAATTTCAGACAATAGTGCGGTAACTATATTCCGGTTTTCACGGTGAAAATATTGATTGATTTTAAAAATTTCGGAAACAGATAGAAATTTGTTAAGGTTTCCCGGAGAGATCCACTTTTTCAATGAATTCACATTATCAATGTAATTTTTTTTTAATAATATCTTTTATATTTTTTTTATAATATATATATATTTTTTTTTATTTGTATTTTATTTTTTTTATAATATGTTTCTATATATGTGTAAAAAAGGAATTATCTCTGATGTTGAATTTTGCCGACAAATCCAAAAATTCAGACTTCCCTCAAAAATCAAAAATCACATAACTCAAAAAACCAATGAAAAAAATATTCAAGATTAATTTGAAATTGTGAGCTTTACGCAAAAAATAAAATTGTATAATAAAAAATGAAATCAACATTCTGACTGAAATTCGAACACGCCATTTTGTTCCCGTCCGCCATCTTATCACGCCAGCAATGGAGTCGGTATAATTCAAGGTTATGGATTGAATCAAAACCAATTGGGAGTGGCATGTCCTCGGAAACTCCAGTTGATTCCCAAACCTGAGGAATACGATATTCGCGAATGGTGTTAATCTAGAGTTACGCTTGTGACATTGTCCAAGGGCACGATTAACATCTTCCTGAGGCCAGCCATGTCTATTGGGTTTGGTATTGATGTGACCATGACAATTGAGGCTTGGCTGGTATAATTACATCGAAGGGCTTCGCCTCCGGCAGCATTGGGCATATAGTCCCTTCTGATACTGCAACCTACCGGTTATACATACCACGATTATTCAATATGAAGGGTTGGCTGGACTGCTTAACCCGTGTAACTTCCAATATTCCCCATTAAGGTGTAAATGAACGCCAGAGTTATCTGATACCCAGCGTACGTGATCGAATTTCCCGAAATAAATGAAGCAATTATAATTACACCAGGTCACACTGAGTATTGGCAAAATTTTTCCATTTTTCTCCTGTATATTTTTCATCCTGTATTCCCGGATTCTTCATTCACTTGAATTTCGGTAGGACCACGAAAAAATATATGGATAATCCCACAGAACGCCAACTGTGCCCCAACACTGGCTACTCTACTGCTACCAGTGACCACTGACTCCAAAGTGCCAATGGTTTTAATTAGGTGATCAGAATAAAATAATACGATTCACACTAATTGAATGATTGATTCTACAAATAATTAAAAAAATAATACTCTGAATAACAATAGGTTGTATTTTAATTCAATGTTAATAATTTTATTAATGAATAGGTAATTATTTTTTGTTGTGGGTAGACTGAGGCGCTGAATATAAAATTATTCATAAAATCGGATGAAGATAGACGATAATTTTTAATGGAATTAAATCCGAATGAAGTTACTCATTCATATGTGAATGGAAGATTCGTCTTTTCATCAATATAGTATACGTGGATGGGTAATTGGATAAAATACGTCATGCTTTTACGATTATCGGAAATATCCAGATGATATCCGGTTCCGAATAATCTCTCCACTCAATCAATCGGATTTGTCTCCATCCGTTTATAGAAAAATGAGAAATTATTAACTAAAATTTAATTGAGACTCTTAATTGAAAATTCGAATGACCCTGTGAATGGATTACATTTCTCTCCGAATTTGTCCGGATGATATTTATTTTTCTTCATTGCTAATTTGTTTCCTACGTATCAGAATGAATCCAAACAGTTGCCAGCCAGACATTTTATCAGGAATGTTTGCTCGTAGATAAGTGATCGGAAATGTGGTGTTTGTTTAGGATGAGTCATGAAACTGAAATTTTGAATTCGAGTATTCTGCATTTACTTACCGGAATGACTGTTCCTCGTCTGACGTTACATCAACAGTGATGCAAACAGTTGAAATAATCCAAATTCACTCTCGAAAGCATTTGCAACGTAACAATTTCACTTCTCAACTGAATTTACATGCGAATGACTGATGCAGGATAAAAATAGATATTCAATTAGTGCTGTAATTTTATGCTCTCGGAATAGAATTCAGGTTAAGTTCACGGAATTCATTAGAGTCAATCAAAATGTTGATATGGTGTGAATGCGTTTGTGTTGATCTGGTTGCATTTATCCCGATAAGAAATAAATTTAAGTGCAGAAACATGTAATTGAATCAAGTGATAACCGGCATGATCTCTGGTTTTTCCTTTTCAAATGCAAAAACACTTGAAATTTTTCAGAACTTCTTCTTCATTGGCGAATCCATTTATTTTGCAATATTTACGTCATTTTCAAAATTCAATATTCAAGGTTCTCCGGACGATTAGAAATTTTTGGAAATTTTCTTCCACCAAATCTGTAAAGAAAACTGACGGTTAGGTTAGGTTAGGTTGCGCGTCTCTATAAAATATTAATAGACTCGCGATGGGATATAATATATCTCAGATTCTGATAACGTCATAACACCTTCCTCGTATTTTGTCATTATTACACATAACACGACTTGACGTACCTCATCCGCTAATATGTTGCCACGAAATTATCGCTGAGTTAATACCCTCTGCAACGTCAAAATTAACGCCAGCACCGCTCATACCCACTGAATATTGCATGTAAACGCTAATATACATTTAAGCGAATCACGAATGTCCATCATTCGAGTGGAAAAGAAATTTTTAGTGACACCAGTGCGCCGAATCACTCAAAATCCCACTAAAATGATCAATTAACATCCGGAGATAAAAGAATTCCACTTCCCGGAATTCGAATTCGAATTCGAAAAATTCGCGTTTGCAGAATCTGAAAAATAAATTGAAAGAAAAAAATTAATTGATTTTATAAGTGATAAAGTCCTCATTTGGAATTTTTTCAGAAAAAAAATTCTCGTTTTAGTTGAAATGGAAAAAAAAATGAACTTGAAGAAAAATTTCGATGTGAAGTACCTCAGCCCCGAAAAAATTCACAAACTAAAGGAAATTGAGCTGGAGAAAGATTATTAATATGGAAATGTAATTTACGAAATGTATTCATAAAATTCTCAAGCGTTGGCTATTTGGCATGTGCAGTGAATGCTGATTGGAATTGATTCGTTAAAATTTCAAGGCTATTACCGATTTTTGATGAATCAGCGTATTTCAGGTAGTATCTCACAAAGGTTATTATCCGATTCCATGAAAATCGTAAAAATGTTGGACGTGCCTCCTGTAGCTAGCTTACGGAATCGGTATTGACAATCGCTCTCGTAAAATCCAGGAAATGGAGTTTCATCAAGGCATTGTTTCTGGCTGTCCGATTTTCTGTTTACATGGAGTCCTCTTGACGATCCGATCCATATCAGATCGAAAAATCGTTTCGAATATCATCAGTGCAATTTAAATTAAAATCATATCATCGGGGAGAGCGTGGGAGAGTGGAACGGCTTTAATTGTAGATAACTTGAGATCGGGAGAGTAAAATTCAACGATTTCCACTCCATTTTCGATTTCTGTTTTTAATCTTTGAAATAAAAAAAAATCGTTTGATTTTGCTCAGGGGTTTACGAGTTATTGACATTTGAAAATCTTTCATTTTCTCGCTCTCCCCAGAATTTAATTACTGACGAGTGGAAATTCCGCAGTAATAATTAAAAAAAAATGCTGGAGTCAAACAAAAATCGCAATTTTATTTTTCTCTCATATGGTCTCATTGTAGTTATTTAATTAACTCCGGAGAAATGGAGAAGAATGGCGGAAAAACCTGGAGCTCGTATACCTGTAGCAGACAGAAACTATTAAGGACAGGGAAACGAAGATTCACGATGGAAAAGCGGTATAAAATCGTGGTTGCATGCGACATGCTTGACTCGTTTTTTTCATTTCGTCTACATGTACCAAACTCTCAACGCGAATAAATTTGACCACTGGAAAATCCGTAGCGAGACGTTTAATTAATTAGTGGTGTTATCTACAGCGATCTTTTGCATTGGGTTATAAATCCTTGTAGATAACCAGATGACCTTTGAACTTCAGAAAGATTTAGATATTGCTAATTATCGATATTCCCGAATCAATCGTATTATTGCCTCATTTTCAGCGAATAATCGATTTTTTATAATACCAATTTTCGAATAATCGATTTTCAATCTAGAGTATTGACATTAATATTCTAATATTCTATCTATGTACCATCGACGATGAATATTCTTAGTGATTCCTGAAGTTCTTTTTTTCTGGAGTAAAAGGAGAAATCTCATCCGCAAATTGAAGGGAATTCCACAGGGATGTGATGACGTTTCGTTTGAAGTTGCTTAATCCGTCGTGGGGAGAATTTTTTATTTTCTTTCTTCGAAAATTCACCTCCAGATAAGCACTGATTGAAAAATCGCTGGAGCAAATCCAGAGGGTTAGTATACGTTTTGCCGAGGAGAGGGAAGGAGTGTGGTAGAGAAAAAATTCCCTGATATAAAGTTCACAAAACTCCTGCCAAGGATCGAATCCAATCGTGTGACTAGAATGAATAAATTTTATTAGTGATAAATAATCTGAGGTTAGTCATGAGGTGAACAGATAAAAATAGAGATTATGGATTTTTTTATTTATTATTTTCACAAGCAGAATGTTTGAATCTTTATGAGTTTCGAATAGATTGGGGAATTGCAGCCTTATGTGATTCATTGAAAAACCATTTGTTGGATACCGGTAATTTTTACCGGGCAGCACTACCAGGAAAATCGTTAATTGAACGCGGTCACTGGGTCCATTAAAGAGGACTAATGAAGTTTAAGTTGACTTAACAACAAAGTTTCAAGACACAATTTCCGAATTTAAAGTCGTTGAGTTCCGGCGAGCCAACGCCCGGAGGAAGTTACATTAACTTGAACAAGTTTCTTTGATTGTTGTTGTGTAATATTCAGGGAGGAAACCTAAAAAAAGTGTTCGAAAAAAATGTATTTTCATCGATTTTCGAAAAAAATGTACTTTCATCGATTTTCGAAAAAAATGCATTTTCCTCGATTTAAAAAAAAAATTATTTTTAGCTTTCAATTGAATTCAATTTTTTTTGGACCAATCGAGAGGTTCGCTACTCAGAACTCACACGTTATTCCGAGAATTGTCACAAAAAAATTGATTTTCATCGATTTTCGAAAAAAAAATTATTTTCATCGATTTTCGAAAAAAAATTTATTTTCATTTTTTAATTGAACTCAATTTTATTTGGACCAATCGAGAGGTCCGCTACTCAGAACTCACGAGATATCCTGTGAATTTTCAAAAAAAATTTGATTTTCGAAAAAAAAATTTTTTCCCCGATGAAAAAAAAAAGTATTTTCATCGATTTTCGAAAAAAAATTATTTTCATCTCTCAATTGAATTCAATATTCTTATGGACTCATAAAGAGATCCCCTACCCAGAACTCTCAAGTTTTCCCGAGAGATTTCCCAAAAAAATGATTTTCTCAAAAAAATGTATTTCCTCATTTCACTAAATAAATTCCACAAATGAATTAAGTGATGGTCCCCCCAGTGAACGATACCGAGAATAATGTAATACAATAAATAAATTAACCTAAAACGATTAAAATAATCAACTTAATACAATAAAGAGGCCATTATTGAAATTGATCGTTGATTAAATAAAATGAAGAGTAACAAATCGGTTTTACCTATACATAGCAATACCGATTCAATATCGAACTGATTTCGAAATTCGTGACTAATTTAATCCTCGGAAACTGTATCGCACCGTTTGAGTTTCCTAAATTGATGAAAACTATGAATTCTCCATCAGTTTCCCAAAACCAATGTGATTCATTACACCCGAGTCTCATCCCTCGGGAGAGCATTATTCAACGAACATCGCAATACCGATGTAGCAATATGTTCTATGATTTATTTTCCATTAAAATTTCATTCATAATAGTGATATCAATTTCGGTGTATTTAATTGCAAGTCCAAATGCAGTTGTAATGAGAGTCCATCAGGTGAATAGAGGGTTTCGATGCTCATCACGAATAATGAGGAATTCCATTCTTGTGGTTTAATTAATATGTTTCGATAATTATTATCATTCAATATTTACAGTACCATTTGAGTGATCAGGGAAATTCCGTTTTCCTGGGGGATTAGTCGGATTAGATATTTAATTAGTGTGTCATGTTTTTCGACGATCTATTCAATCCCTTCGAGTGGTTCTTATATAACCAAATACTGCGTCTTTCTACTCTGGAGATCCTTGAGATCTGTTGAATGTTCTGTAAGGGTACTCCAATACTTCTGCTCGGTCGACTCCAAGAGGAATTATCCTCACAATTCTACAATTTCATGAAGTACCTCCTAGCCCCTGCTAACACAATAAAATTATCTAGACTTGGAAAAATCTTCCAGATCCATTATAAAAATTCCTAAATTAAAACAAATCCATTATTTCCAGCAATCAATTCTATCCAACCCTTTCACTTTCATTTATCAGTGAAATTTTTATGAATTTTCTTTTTTAAAAAAGAATTTTTTAAACAATGATTAAAAAATCGTATATAAATATAAATTAAAAAATTTTCAGCAGATGAAGGACGACAGAAAAAAGGAGTGAAGATAAAAAAAAAATGTGGAGAACCAAGGAAAAGCGAAATTGTAACGAAGATAAACAAGATGGTTGAGTTTTCTGGGGTTAATGCGGCACATCGCAAGTTTCGATCGAAAGCACTCACGTTGGTGTCGACGTCCTTGGAGTGGTGAGGGATTTCCATATATAAACGAGGCCCAAAATCCGAGAGGATATATATGTACTGATCCTAGTTCGGAGATTGGCGATGTTCCAAGCCCTAGGCGCACATCTGACTGTACGAACACGAGTAGTCAGCAATTTAGCCGAGGGGTGCTGGACTATTCCACCCTGGGAAGCCCCTGCGAGTTATTCCAGCCCTTTACCAGATTCTCCTCTCTCTATTCGTTTGTCTCTGTTTATCTATCTCGATCCAGGCTTCATCTACTTGTGGAATCATGAACATCGATCCTCACTCGATCCAGAGATACTCGGATTCATCTCCATTGAAGCTCATGTCCTTGCCCCAACTGTCGTCAACTTCAATTCGTGACAAACACGCCATTTACAACTATTCTCCTCGATTTAACAACAAATCTATCAATACATCACTCCCATCACCTCAATTCCTCAATCTTTGGAAATTTCCGATGAAATTTCACGTCATAAATCACAGGAAAATACACTGGACTGCAGGGTGTAGGATACACCGGCGAAATATTTTTCGTGCGAGAAATTTCTTTCGAAAAAAATCCAAATACCTAATTAATTATAAATTAAATATAAATAATTATAGTCCAGTTAAATCCAAGAATTTTAACGAATAACTTCTCCTCCCGTAATCATAATTCCAAATGGACAGACAATCCTCGGAGTACGGAGAATGATTTTTCAATTTGTCTTTCAGCAATTACCCAGTAAATTCGTCGTGCGAAAACTTCTTCGTCACTTCGGAACACAAAGTGGAAATGTTAGTAACTGAAATGCGATTGGATCAGACAGGAACTTTGGGATTAGGTAGTGCGAACGAAAATTCACCATCAACCACCTTTTTCGCAACAACACAGTAACCCCTGGATTTTCTCCCAGCACTTCGTAAGCCTTACGGGAAAAACCTCTCTATCGAGCTTTACCCGTAACCTCTGATGCGAGTCTCTTCGACCTAGAAAACTGATGGTTAAAAAAACTAAAAAAAAAATGTATATATACACGGTTAACAGAGTAGAGAACAGCCACTCTGCAACTTGAGGTTTTAGTTTCTAAAACTTTTTCCATGCTCGAGTATTACAATCAGAATGTACGAGTTGCTCTGGGCTTTTCAATATACCGTATTTCTAGGCGTATACATGGGTATCAAACATAGATTACTTCCGGTGCTGGAGTGCAATATCATCTAGACCCCGGAGGGCTGTGACGAAGTCCTTCCGATATGTCAAAGTGGATTCCCAGTAACTCATAATGAGAAAATCCTCAGATTTTCTCAGAAGACCCTCGAGCAAATTGTTCAATAACACAAACATGTCAACTAGTATCCAAGACGGAATTAAATCGGAATTAAAACGGTGAAAGTTATTACGAATAGACTGGACGAATAATTTCGCGATAATATTGCGTTGATTTTTTGAACTTGGTGAAGTTGCATATTCCAATAATCTCAACAACACAACCGGTACCGCAGTTATTTTTAATTGCAGATTAGGTATTTGTTTCGATGACAAACTCTCATCTAATTATTCACTATCACACCCAACTTATGATAACATTTTACGTAACCAATTAAGCTCAGTGACTCGTTACCAAGATTATCCACCGAATCCTGACATAATGGATATGAACTTAATGGATCTCTCAGAGTACCTCTCCATACATACATTATATTCAGAGAAGCATAACCCAGTGGATCCTTAAAGCAGATTTCAAGGAGCTCTGCCATAGTTTCAAGCGTTGTACATTGAAGCTGGGAAGAACGTCTGACGGAGTTAAACTCTTGTTACGGTAAGATTAACGAAAAGGCAGGAAGTTGAGGATGGGAATGGTCCACCCAGGGAATCATCTCACGTGAATTGTGGGCTGGAGCTTTAGAGCGATTGTATGCCTAGCCTCACGTGAGTGCTAATTAACCAGCATATCCCGCCACACTCAAGGTGCCTCCCTCATTCTGCTTTAATGGCTCTTCGGTGAATTTCGCTCCAACGGTTTACCAACTACATATACATTACCCCCAGCTGATCGTACAATTTCCAACACCAATACACCCATCAATCTTTGGTCTTCAACATAAAAAAATTTTAAAAACTAAAAAACCGACAACAATCGATAATTATAATTAAAATTCAGTGAGCTCACACGGAGGGATGAATTCTCATCTTCTCGTGCACAAAAAGACTCATGGAATAAGACATGAAATTTTTGGTAATTTTTTTTTATTGCAGGAGGGGAAGGGGTGCCTTCCCCTTCCTCTTCCCAGGTATTTGGATGGATTTTTTTTCAATGGGACATCATGTGTATTTTTATACATGTTAATAAAAATTGAAATGGAAAATTAAATTCCAATGGAAGAGGAATTCTTTCCTCTGGGAGTCATGGGTGCCCACGTGGGTGGGCGTTGGTCACGCTAGTATTGTCGTATTTATGATCATCGAAATGAATTTTTCTGAGGAATCATGTAGGTTTGGTATGCACGTAAATTTGAACCTACGCATTTGACACTGCGGTGGACATACAAGGTGGTAAGCGAGAGTGATGCAAGACCTTCTGGTAATTTGGTGGATAGCCACAAATCCTCATTTCACCACGTGACATAAAGGTATAGAATTTCCAACGGTTTTCAGCAATACCCGCATCTGTCGAATCCAATATCGGAGGCTTGGCATTGGTGAAATGTTGGACTCCATGTGTGCAAGTGGAATAGAGCAGCTGTCACGGTGGCATAGTCTTATCCAACATCAATTTTCCCCTGTCTGTCTCACCGACAAATCGTTCCTCAGGATATTTCCACTAGTCTATATATCCTGTCTGTCTTGTATTCTAATAGACGGCGCAGACTGTTTCGTACACGTGGAGTTCCTTTTTTCATTCTGATAACGTAACTCTTTATTTTTTTCACACAAAATTATTTATGCACCAATAATTTGAGCGAGGAACAAATAATTTTTATAGAGAAATCATAATTTAATACGATGTCTTCAATTTATCAACTCTTCTTTCAGGATTGTTAATTACTGTTAACTTGATGTGATATTTACTTGAGAGTACATGATGTACAATGTGTAGTGCCGGTATGTGCATCCTGTGGAAAACATAAATTGTGGAAGAACGATGATCCAATTTTGTTCTTTCGAAGATTGACCGACTCCACTTGCTTTCAGACCAGCCGTTCCACTTCGTTTTTCTCTCTGGTATTCCTCGTTATCTTGGAAATTCTTTCTCATGTCCTTGCCTTCATCCATCCGATTTTTCTTGGTAAATCCTGTCGTTTCACTCATGCCAGTCTTAAACTTTTATTTTTATAGGTGAGCAGGATTAGTTGTTACGGTTTACAAATAACTTTTCTCTCTCGTTGAAAAATTGTAGACAGTACTAATTCTCATCAAGTCTGTATCGCTACGGACTCGGACTTGGGAATAAAAATAAAATGACTCTGGGGACTTGTATCTCTGGTCCATCACTGAATTCTTCACGAAGTTGAGACCATGAGATCCGAACACTAGGTCTTCAGCTCTCCGAGAAGAACAATGCCACTAATTTCTAGTCCTCAAGTCTCAGAAATTCTCAGCAAAGTGAAACAATTGTCGGATAAGTATTGTTTCTGGTTTTTCAACTCAATGACAATACCGACAATTACCAAAGTTTTCAATATTAAATTATTAAATTATCAGCTGGCATATTGTTTAGCAGTTACTGAATTAAAGGACAGCTCCTGGAAATTAATGAATCTCGGGATAATTCGTGTGAACAGTGGAGTCTAATAACTCACCTTACAGAGTCATTAAAATAATTTGTTGGAACATGTAAGATGATTTCCCAAGTGACACGAGAAACGTGCACTCTTAATCGTCCTGGCGATTCAAGTTGCCTTGATGGCACGTTAGGAACACCTGGACAATTTACCTAAAATGCTTTAACTCTTCTCAGGAGTACCATATTAAACATTTCTTGGCTGCTGCAACCATATGCAGATCTCGAATGGACACGATTCCGCTGTTTTTTCATTCTCCGCCTGAAAATGTCTTGAATTCACGGTTTTAATAAATAAATAAATTAAAAATAGCGTCAAACCCTCAACACATAATTATAATAATAATCGAATGACTTTGGGAAATAAATAATAATAATAATAATCGAATGAAGTCTATTGAGATGAAGGAATTTAATTATAAAAAATTCAAGTCAAAACATGAATATCATAAAATTTATAAAAAAAATTTGACTATTGGGAATAATTATTCCCACGTGAAATACGTTTCGTGCGCAGCCATTTCTTGCCTTCATTAAACCGATAATTGCTGTTTGTCATTCGGATAATTATTCTATTGCAGTCATCAATTGCCAATTAGTCCTCTCATTACAATAACGTTTTTTTTTTCTGTTCTAGGTACGTAACTCAGCATCCCATAACCATTGAATTTCCTGTGTCCCATCAGGTTTGCAAAATAATAATCGAAACATATTACCAATACCCGTTCTTCGCGTATGGAATAATTATTCAATTATTAAAAACAATTGGAAATCGAATTCTCCCGCCTGACTTTTTAAATGGGTTTATTGTTGTTTATAAATATCAATAATTTACGTCTGGATGGAAACAAAGTTACGGTTACATAAATATAATGTACAACTCCAGAATTATTATTATTAATTATTATTATTATTAATTATTATTATTATTTACGATTCCATTTTAAAAACGGGGGATTTAGGAGATAATTTTGAATTTAGAATGTGAGAAAAAAATACAATGATAGTTTTGTACCTTAGAGAAGCTTTACAATTTCATCTTCTCATTCAACATTGTACACGAATGCCTTCACTCAAGTTAATCAGCTGTTTGAGCGACGCTACTCCCCTAGTCTGATGAGATGGCGAAATCCCCCTAGAGGTAGTAAATAAATCCTAAATAATTACCTCTCTCAATTACTCTGAAATGAGATTTCCCCTAGGGCCCTGCAATCCTCCGTTTTTTTATTTTATCATTCGTTTCGTATTTCTCCCATTCCTCTTAAAACGTATTAAAAAAAGTAGTTTTGTGGTCGGAACATTACCAAAATGGACGACTACCCTTTATACATTTTTCGCTGAAAAAAAATACCCGAAATCTCATATTCTCTCTGCAATCGAAATACACCAGTTGACAATTTATTGCATATGTAATGCATTGAGAGAATTTTTTAAACTAGACTAGTTAAAAAAATTGTACAGTAATTGTGTGAAAATATTTTTAATGCGCGAGTGCCAGAAAATTCTCGAAAAACCTTAAAAATTTTAAAAATCCAGAAAATCATTTCTTTGAATTATTGTATAAAAATTTGTAAAAAAAATTTCATTATATTTGATGTTCCATTTTCGGGGTGAGTATGAAAATTTCTGAACCAGGAAAACCGGTGTTCCTGAATTTTCAAAATAAATGAGAGAAAATTATAAGATTGAATCCTTAAATTTCAAAATGAAGTTTTTTATTTTCTTTCCACGTGCAACCGAAATATTCAGAAATAAAAAATAAGGCAGTAGAATGGAGTCGAACCTGGCGAGCAGGAGAAACCAGAAGGCTAAGTGCATCTGTCTTAACGTCAATGCAGAAACCAGTTCTCAGCCCAACATACAATAGATTTTTCACTTCCATTTTCACGGTACACTTGGAGCTCTTTATTAAATTCGATGGCGCCAGTGTTTCAGAAGGTTAAATTGGGTCAATACTAGCTTAAACTACTCTCACATGAGCTAACGTAATTCTATAATGGGGTGCAGTACAGGTTGTACATATAAAACTATGTACGAGGTAAATTCCACGCTTGCCTTTATCCATCAAGCTCTTTCATGAAGAAAAAAAGTAATTGCGCTTCTGTAAATGACCCTTTTACCACGTTAATGGATACTGAACTCATTCTTCAATCGACTCTCGTCATTTTTCCATCGAATAATGATGATTGCGCGTTAATGTAAATATTGAAAAGTTATGGTCTTGAGGTTTTAGTCGTAATATCTTCACACACTCTGGGTAAAACGACTTATTGATATCGTTTTTCGCTTCGTTAATCAATATTCAATACCTCGTGGAAGAGGTGATATGGTAATTGTATGGAAATTTCACGTTCTGTACTGGGAAATGAAAAATCACTGAGTTTCATGAATATTCGTGTTGATGGTGACGAAGATTAGTTGCCTGTGAAAGCCGTTAATTGGAATCAGGAATTGGTGATGGATTCAGTTGTGATACTTCCTTGGAGCTACCCGGGTAAAAAAAAATTGTCATCGAATTTTATTATTATTTTTTTATTCTGAATTTTCAAAAAATTTCTGGGAAACTTTTCAGAATTTTTTTTTTATGCAACAAAAAAAATGGGAAGTAAAAGAATTTTATTCTTCCGAACGGCCTTGAAAAATTTCTGGAAAACTTTTCAGAATTTTTTTTTTATGAACAAAAAAAAATGGAAAACAAAATTTTTTTTTTTCGGAAAGGTTTTGAAAAATTTTTCAAAAATTTGAATAGGAAATTTTTTTCATAATTGAGATGGTGTATTTTTGAGAATATTTTATATTGAAAAATAAGAAAGAAAAGAACAGTATAATTAAAAGAAAAAATTATATTGGCAATAATTTCTCGAAAATTATAAAAAAAAATGTTCTGAAAAGTTTTCCAGAAATTTTTTGAAAATTTCCAAAAAATATTGCGATTACAATTTCTTTAACCCGGTGACTTAGCAGCGATCTTTATATCTATCCTGAAACTTGTGGGGAATTAGTGGCAACACGAGGTTTGTGAGTTTCGATAGCGGTGGTAAATAGGTACAACCACTGTGGTACAGGGGTTGTGAAGAGGTGTTTGAATTTGGTACCGGCGAGCATAAGATAAGGCAGCAGCCCGCAATTCTGGTATCATTACAGACGAAGTAGACATACTATTGGTGCTCCACAAACAGTAACAGTATGAGAAAGATCGTGCGAGAAATCTAGCCCCCTCTACTCGAACAGGTTCATTATTTCCGGATGGTTTTGTACCTCCAAAACTTTATAGAACTCCAGAGGTTAACACTTGGTTAACGCTTTTGCTCGCATTGTGGTTTGTGAGCCGCGACATGCTCACATTAAATAGAGTCGAGAGAGATTTCCCCAGTAGTCGAAATAACCGATGGAATACCTGATTAAATTTCTGTGCATCCTCCAGAAACACTTCAACCCCTCACACCGAACATCAACCACAAAAACATTCGTTTTCCAAAAACACAGGCAAAATAAATCCGAAAAAATCAATCATTAATATATTTTTCTCCTCCTGAAATAATTTTTTATTGCAGGATTAATTGCAAGTATTAATTGTCGGAATTACTCTCTGGAAAGACAGATTATGACAGAGATAGAGAAGTTCAGCATCAAATGGGGGCTGATCATAATCGCGGTTTGTTAGCTGATGCTGTACAAGCCACTAAAATAACGAACAACTGTAAATGATCTGCTCTATAAATGATAATTCACCATTATATAAAGACGGTTCAGTATGCGCATCTATATACACGATGCAACCTCTAGTATTGACCACGGATGCTCAGAACCAAAGCTACGGGATGATGCATTATAAAGCCCAAGGTAATTGCACGATATCGTAGGTGCAGAGAAGTGCGGTAAGCCGCTCCGTCGACCTTAGTACCAATAATGCACAGAACGTCGGTGTTAGTACTTTAGACTAGCTCGTAATACTTTGGCTAATCGAAGCACCCGGACCATTAACAGATAAAATACCGTAACCACCGGGGTCCAACCTAGTCTCCATCAATATTCAACTTTAACGAGTCCGTACAGTTGGGCTTTTAATTATTCTACCCTTCTACCCGATTTTGTAATTCACCAGAACGCATTTTTTTTTGTCTTCAAGTTTTTTTATTCTGAAAAAAATTTGTATTCTGAAAAAAATTTTTATTCTGAAAAAAATTCTTATTCTGAAAAAAATTTTTATTCTGAAAAAAATTTTTAAACTGAAAAAATCTTCTGGTAAAATTCTGGAGGATATGGAGCAGATCAGATGAAGATGTACTTGTGTAATAATAATGCGTTCTTGTTTTATAAGTTTTTATTTTGTTGGTAGGATGTTCAGTGCGCGTTTTACTGTCGAAGGTATCTCCGCAATGTTGATAGTCAACATCATATCGGAGTGGACGTTAAATAGGCTTAAACGTGGGACTGCCTCCGAATGTTTGGACTCATTCCGAATCTATGTAATGAGACGCCATTTCAGGCAGATGCTCTTTGAGGAGTACAACCAATCCTGTTTCACATTAATTCCTTTGTAGGAAAGCTTTTTCTCTTCAATTTATTTTTTCGCTCTCAACAGCTGTGACGTCAATCCATTTATAAAGGAAAAAAAATGTTGTTTAAAGGGAAAATGATTTATTGCAAAGAAGGCTATTTCATTATTGTTTTTTTACTCGCGCGGGTAAAAAAAAATAATCGCAATATTTTTTTCGGATTTTCCAAAAATTTCGGAACAACTTTTGAGAATTTTTTTTTATGAAACAAAAAAAATCGGAATACAAAACAATTTTATTTTTTGGAAAGGTTTTGAAAAGTTTTGTTGAGATCATTGAAAAATTTTAAAAAAACCACAGTATAATTAAAGAAATGATATCCGAAAAAATTTCTAGAAAATTCTAAAAAAAATTTTCCGAAAGAAGTGTTTGAAAAATCTTTCAAAACATTTCCCAAAAATACAATTGTTTTGTTTCCCGATTTTTTTGTTTCAAAACCAAATTTCTTAAGTTTCCCAGAAATCTTTTGAAAATTTCTCAAAAATATTACGATTACAATTTTTTTTTACCCGAGCTCCCAAAAGATCGATGCAAGAAAAATCGAAGAATTCGTCGCTTTTTCCGTTGACCTCCATGCAATTTCAACTGAATGAATAAAAAATACAAGTGTCTGTTGAGAATAGTTTCCCTCATTAAACGTTCATTTAGGTTTCTGTGGTGAACGAGGGGTTTTTAGCTTTTTGCCCGGCGATTTATTGGCGTTCGGAGTTGATGCCAGGAGGGGGTGCCTTTGTCCAGACTTTAGATTGAAAAAATATATTTGTTTCTCCATTTGAATGAATGAACCAATGGATTTTCCGTGTTAAATCTGGAGTACCCGAAGTTCCAGAATGCTTTTGGACATTGGTAACATCTGTCGTACGGGCGGTGAAACATTTCGACAGTCCGGTATAGAATTTGAATGTGTATACCGCAAACGTGACACAGATTGTCAAATGCAGAGTGGGTAGCATTGCACTAGATGCAGTTTCCCCACTCGTTTCAAATATGAAAGGTATTTGCAGAAATGCTTAAGGGAGAATAACGAACCTGGTAGAAGCAGATATCGGTTGAGTGGAATTTTATGGTGGACGCAGTACAGTATTTGGAATAAAAACTCGGATATTTTTATATGCCAAGTGTCTCCTGAAGATACAGTCTATCATCCAATCGGATTTTCAAAATTTTCAAAATTCCAAAAACGAAAAAACTCGATTTTTCAAATATTAAATAATTTTTTTTTTCAATGAAAAAGATATTTTTTTGAAACACAAAAAAAATTACGAATTACTGTTATAAAATATTTTTGAAAATTCATTTATTTATATTATTTCGAAAAATTCGTCGAAATTTGATTTTTGAAAAATTTCTAAAATGTTCTCTCGAGTTTTTTTTTTAATCAACGATATTAATTATGTTGTATTAATGTGAATTATTTTAATTATAGAAAAATAAAATATATCTTCAATGTTATGTTAATTCTGTATAATTTTTCGTATATTGTTGAGATAAAAAATGTTTCTATGTGGGTACCAGAAAATATTCTGGTATAATTAAAAAAATCGTGAGCTACCAAGTAAAAGCGATTGAAAGCTCAACAAGGCAGAATGAAATTAACCGAAAATGTGAGGAGCAGTGTATGACGTTAATAACTAGTTCCACCGTGGGAATAACTTTTAACAAAGGGTACAGAGTGACTTTGAGGAAGCCGAATTTCATTATTTCAATTAAAAGTGCAACGATGGAGATAACATGTATCAAGCATGATCATTCATTTATTCCGGATCTTATCATGATTTCATTCATTAAATGCATTACAAAGTTTCAAACTTTGAAATACAATTGTTGAGTTTATTATAAAAGTTCTTTTCAACTTCCGAATTCCTTCTTCACCCGTTGAAACTTTCAACTGAATGTCTTGTTCTGCTAAGTTTTTTGTTTACGTGCATTGTTCAGATGTTTCGGATGAAATTTACAGGTCCTCAGAAATTCAGGGAATTTTTACTACCACGAAAAAATAGAATTTTATAAAAACGCGAATAGAAATTAAAAATCCCATGTCTCTCTTATTTATTCCACAATTTTCCATTGAATATAAATTAAACAAACAATTGTCTTCGAGTATTTTTGGATGTTAAAAACAATAATAATACCTGAGATAATTTTTTTTTATCGGATTTGTGTTAAATAATGATTCTGTTTTTTTTATATTCAAATTTGGATGCGTTTTAACTGGAAATTTGAGCAGCACTGGTGTGATGAATAGTTGATGGAAGGACGGATTTGTCGGGAGAAGAGATGAGCGATCAAGTGGGCTTGTTGGATACCACCAACTGGTGGACAACCAGGATAGACTCTCTATACCTGTACACATCGACACATAAAGGCAACCTGGTGCATATCGTGGTAGCAAATGTATATAACAACCACCAGCTGACGCTCCTAGCCATTCTCAAAAGCTCAAGTGCGAGAGAGAGTTTACTCCCTTTTGAAACCTTTGCCCTCATCCTGGTATATATACGATATCAGGGTGCTCATGATACTCAACCCCGTTGTCATTTTATCCCTCTAAATCTCCATTTGCATTTCACACTCGACAATTGTCCGCAGAATCAAGTTCACTTGGACTATTGTTCTGCGCTGGATATTCTCCAGAGGATTATACTTTTTGTTCTCTCTAATGAAATAGCTAGAATGACAATGAATGGGAGAATATCCCTCTCCACTCTGTCAAGTCCTGCGTGATGTCATTATTAAAAGTTGAATTGGCATTTTTTTTCTATCTTCGCTTCTGGCTTCCAGCTTTGTACTACCCGAAATGATAATTTTTTCATTCTCCCTTTCGCTGTGTGCATCCTAGAGATTTTTCATTTTATTTTATTGATTTAGACTGAATAAAAAATCGAAGCAACTTATCCATGAATAAATATTCGTTGTAAATCCTAAAAAAATTTAATTCGAATCAGTAATTGTAAATAGATAATAAAATAATATCGATTATTGAAGAATAATTAATAATTATTGCTAGAAGATGTAATGATATTAATAATATATTGAGTGTGGAATATTTGCGCTGGAGGAAATTTATGCAATAATGTCTTTTTGTTTTAAGTGGTGAAAAGAAGAAATAGAGCTGGTGATATCGGGATAGACTGTATTGTTGGCACACAGAGTTGGGTGCCTTTGAAGGCTTTTGTAGTCTCACCTATCCCGATAGTTCCTAGTCACCGAGCGTAAAGCTAACTCGTAAACGCAAATTTCCAACGACTACAAAAGATCAAAGCTTGCACCACTCCTATACCCATTCTGCATTATTCATGGCTCCCTCGTATCGACCGTTCCTTTTATTTTTTTCTTTCATCACTTACTCGCTTGTTTCATTGCCGATTATTTTCCTTGGATTCTGGAAGAAACTCGAGGAATCGAGAGTCCGTGAATTCATAATAAATTCCCAACGATTGACACGAATTCCTTAAAAAAAAAAACAGGTGTAATTATAATAATAATTTATAATCATTCAGGATTATTAATAATTATTGTTCATCAGGAAATGAGGATTTAGTGTTTTCGAGGATTATTTATTTTTTATTTTTCTCCATGTGGATGTTTGGATTTTTAAGAATTCCGGGGGAATCCTCTGACAAGATTTTCCTGAAATTTATTTTGCGATATGAATATCTGCGAGATTACCTGCAGAAATATATTTCAATTTAATTCCCCAGTGTTGCAATCCGACACGTCTCTTTGTCCTGGATTTAACAACTTGTTTTTCATTTTTATTCCGTTGATTGTGTCCCGTTTTTTCTATCAATTGAGCTTGTGGTCCCTGATCAGTATCCCCCGAGGAGTTCACTATTTCATCCGGATTTCACCATCAATTCTCGCCTGTTGATCCACCTCGGAATCCACCATCAGAATTTTATCCATTCCTTTGTTCTCGCAACTGTTACACAATCTGAAATTAACATCAACATTTTTCCAAATGAAAAAAAACCTAAAATCTGCATTTCTTAATAAATAGTTTTTCCAGTTTCCAGGAAAAAAAATTCGCTGAATAAAAAAAAAAAAAATTCCGTGAAGCAGAGATAACAGATAACAGACGGACTTGAATCAATAAAACGAGTAATCCCGATAAAACCAATTGCTTTAATATTAAAAATAATAATAAATCGTGTAATAATCGTTTGAAAAAGCTTTTGACAGATGACACAGAAAGATTGTACCATTTTCCAACTTCAACAGCGAATTCAATTCCCGAGGTCTAAAATTTCTTACGATACCGTTAAATCACGTATTTCCATCAACCCCTCAACCTTTTGCTTCCGGAAAAACTCAAGTCCACGCACGTAAGCCCCAAAATCCCGTATATTTCTCTTATTCCGAGTTATTTTGCTGGTGAAATTTTATTCCCGTTGGAAGGGCCAAACAAATTGAAAGTTACGGATTGAATTCACGGCTCGAAGACACGTAAATTGTTATTTATGAAGCCGATTGAAAGAACTTGGTCTAAGCAACAGGAAGATAAGAAAATGGAGTATATAAATACTGGATATTTCCAATGGAAGATCGTTCATTTTCATTACAACCCATATTGCATTCTACTTTTGTTCAATTCTTTTCTTTCTTATGCCTTACGTTATTACTTTCTCTTCAGCCCTTTGTATTATCCATTTTTTTGAGGGAGAGAGCCCTGTTTACACACACGATGCTCAAGTTTATATTCTTTCAGCTGAAAGTTTAAAAATGCACCGCGGAATACAAACACAATGGCTCCTCCCGATGGAACGCCCAAAGGCATTGTACGTACCATGACTGAGTAATGTTGTTATGAATACAACATTTTTCCATAATCAACTGGATTTTTTTTTTCTTTACCTTGCAATATTTTTCGTCTTCGTTCCTTTGAATTTTATGCGGGAGAAAATTGCGCCTTCTTGCGACTCCATTCAACCGAAATACATGGAAAAATAAATTCCGGCGAAGGATTTTTCATTAAAATGTTTGAAAAAAATTATTCAGATAATCAATTGAATTTTATTATTCCTGCGGAATATTCGGTAAAAAAAAAATATTGAGTTCTTTTTTTTAATAAATGAAGAAACATTTCAGAAATTTCCGAGATTTTTTCAATCCCTCGTTCCAAAAAATAGAATAGATAGAAGATAGAACTAGAAATTATTGGTGAATTTTAATAATAGGATATCGGAGTCAAAAAGGCTGATGTCACCTTGCGGCTCTCCACATCAATTCCAGGTCTCTGGGTTACTCGCCTGGACGTTATTGAAATGTAGATTTCAACCGTCGGGTGGTGAATTCACAATGAGATATACATACATTTCAGTACATGAACCTATGTACAAGTGACGATGCATACAGCATTCTGCAGTGTATGTCTGTCAGATGTGGAGGAGAAGAAAAGTCAGTGGAGTTGGATAACGTGTGTTGAGGGTAGAGTGGCAACGTATGTTGTGGTGAGCTATGAGAGTGGGAAAAGTGGGAATAGTAAGAAAAGTGGGAAAAGTGGGAATAGTAGGAAAAGTGGGAAAAATGGGAAAAGTGAAAATAGTGGGAAAAGTGGGAAAAGTGGGGGAAAAAAAAATCACATTTAGCAAAATAAAAAGAATAAAAATGTGGAGAGGGGGTGAGGGCAATGTGAATGGCCAAGTTGGTAGAATAGACAAAAGCTCCCGGAAAGAATTAATGCCGTCTGGCTCTTACGCGGTACGTTTCACCTACACCTCATTCTCTATTTGTCTCTCAGTTACTCTCATTGCTTTCATTTTCACCCTCTGTACTTCCGTTGTACCCTAAATGAGTTACCACCGTTACTCTATCGCATTCTCCATTTTATTTTTCCATTCCCTTCGCACTCTTCCGCAGATCCGGAATTTCAGACAAATTATAATCATTGAAATGGAGAAAAAACGGTTTTGTACTCTCGTGGGTTTTTATTCCTGTGAATGATTTCGAAGGGATAAGGGATGAATTATTTTTCAACGGTGAATTCATGTGGAGTTTCATTTGGAGACTTCCAAAGGGATGAAGAGGACGGCGATGTATATATCGTTCTGAAATTTATTCTGGTCTCTGGGGAATGATACATGATGCACTCCAAGGTGTTTTGAGGAGAGACTGATGTTTTGGAGTGAAATAAACGTGCTGCAGTTGTCTGTTACTTTGAAATTCAAGTACTCTTGGGTTGGAAAATATGAATTTTTAGAGGGAAAGTATTTTGTGATTATTTTCAGATATTCATGGGATTTTCTGGAACTTTTTATTATCTCAAACAGATGTTGAGACTTCCAATCGCTATCGAAAATTGTTTGATACTTCCCTCTTGATAATTTCATGACTCATTACCTGTCCATGAACGGGAAAGGAAGCAATTAATAGCCATTACCCGATGAATTCATTAAAATAAAAAAATCAGGAGGACGAAATCGATAAATCGATAAATAATAAAAAATGTCAAATTCCTAAATTAAAATTAATTTGAAATTCCTGCAATTACTTTTTGTACTGATTAATAAAATGTTATTTTTGAGTAAAACCGATTAACCCGTTTTCTTAATTAAAATATTCGTTTCACAATCTGGACAAAGGAATCCCATTTGGCAACACCTTCTCCTCAACGACATGTAATATCCCCAGGGAATGAACACTGACTACATAAAGTGAATTACATTTCCGCGGTGTGCATAGAGGCAAACAAGCATTGCAATGTGAATCAATGAGGAGACTAACCAAGAGAGACAGTGAGGGAAGCTGAAGTGCTATTCAGTGTCTGCCAAGAAGAAGAGGGAGTGGATGAAATTGGCAGTGGCAACAGTAAATTTTCTTCAAGTAGAAAAATATTTGTTCCAACATTGCGCCAACATTGCGCCAATATTGCACCAACATTGCGTTGACATTGGGGCAATGTTGTGCCAAGATTGGCCCTAACTTTGCTATTATAATTTGGAAAATCTTTTTTCACTTCAAATTTCAAGGAAAATTTCATAACGAAAAATAAATTATTATTCATTATATAATGGAATTTTATGAATTATTATTCTATATTGTTTATAGTATTAAATCTTGCGATTTGTTGGTCACTTGATGGGTCAGTGAATTTTTCTTGACCTGAGGAATAAAAAACACTTGATGCCACTTTTAAAATGGGTGATTTAGCGATTGGAATGAGAATTCTCAGAAAAAAACATTCAACTCGTCTCAAGTATATTTTTTCATGTTGAATAGAAATTAAAGTTTAAAGGGATGGGAACATGGAAAAGTGAAGCGAGAGCACTTGCAGAAGTTTTCCCAGTTCTTATCACTTACACATTAGCTTTTTTTTTTTTCTGAAAACTCCAGTCGACCAAGAGATTCGGCACGTAATTGGCTAAATTTTCCACCAACTATGAAAATACGCGTTCGAAGAAATGGCAGAGGTGAGAGGGACTAAGAGTGCATTAAAAATTAGGTATATCGCTAGATGTGGAAAACGTGATTCCAAGTGGACTATCTTGGTGAATAACGCAGAATGCAAGGGTGCAATACGAGTTTCCCGTGAGATTGCCTCGTTTTCTAGTTCCGTGTAACTCAAGTTGGCGCAGTTTTAAGTCTCTAGAGAGCAATTAAAGAGAAAAAAAGAAATTATTCAGACTACGGATGGAGATATACTGTTCATTGGGACCGAAAGTTTTTGATTACCTATTAGAATTTTTTACTGAGACCAAAAAATTCGGGGAAATTCTTTTAATTCTTGTAATTCTCGATTTTCAAATCCATTTGGCATCGACGAACCGCGAAATTGTTGAAAGCTCAAGCAACAATCTCTCTGAATTTATCGAAATTAATCAGAAATTTTGTGATTGTTTTTATTGAAGTTGAATTCAAATTTGTTGAATTCAAAAAGACTGTATAAATTGCGTTTTAAAACCCGTACTTCACGATTTGCCTTTTCCGTATGAGAAAGGAGTAGTAACAGGCTTCGTTAGGTCAGACGTCCTTGAATCTCCATTTCCAACGATTTTATTCTATTTATCCAGTAACTCGATAGCATTTTCAGGAGTAAAGTCTCCCTGATATTCATTAATTGAACTTTTTCTCCAATAAATATATTTTTTTTTTTGCAATAAAAATGACCTGGTTATTTCCAAATAGCAGTAACTACCGACACAATGTATTAAAATATTACGAACAATTGTGATATTAGAGTATTTTATTTTTAGGAATCCTGGGATTAACATTTTTATAACGTATTTTTTTTTTTTTCGTGGAACAATCCAGAGCCCGAATACATATTGATTCAAACGAGAGTCACGAAAATTGAAAATGGCCGTTCGTTTTCTGCACTGAAATGAGAGACTTTTTTACAGATTGAATAGAATATGGATCCATCTCCTCCATTTCACATTGTATTGATGAAAAAGTGATCTCTCTGTGTAATTGCTCCCCCAGTGTTTTCCATTACCAATCACTGAACTACAAAAAAAAAACGAAAACCATTGTGATATCCTACAATACACGAGAGAATCTCATCAATTTCCGACCCATTTCTCCACTCGAATTTCTTTTAAAACAAGAAATCCGTTTGATTGTCTATGACGTTATGTCGGGCTCTGATATTAAACCACAAATTTATTGCACTTCACCACACGATGCGAATTCATTTAGACAGACTCAAAAAAAAAGTTATATGATCGAAATATTATACTGTTGTACTCGGACTGCGATATGATTCAGTAATTGTTATGCGAGTGAAAAACATTGAAAAAATTTAAACTCTCTTTGTTCTTCCGCATAAATCATCAATTCATGAATTCTGCATTCATTATTTTAACGATATTTTCAATAATTTTCAATGAAGTTAATAATATTAAATTCCATTTCGACAACCAAAATTCAATCCATTCTTTTGAAAAAAAAAATTCAATCCATTCTTTTGAAAAAAAAAACCCATTGAAAAAACACAGACCTGAAAATATTTATTTAACTCAAGAACTCCGTCCTCGGGTAATAAATCTCCTGTACTTTTTCACCCACTACTCTCCCGAAACACTATAAATTGGACGAATAAATCATACTCAAGCCCATTGGTCTCTCTCTATTAAAAAAAGTAAACAAAAAACCGAGTGCATCTTTAATGCAGAAATCCACTCGGTACTGGTGAAAAGTAGTTGTTTTTTTTTCCCGGTCTAAGAACTTGAGTCAAACCACAATGAATGGGTTATGAGGCTATCCCCAAAGTCAGTCTTCTCGACAGATTGGGTTAATCCTGATTAAACGTAGACTCGAATGGTGAACGAACTCGAGGCACGTAGGCGAAAATTCTGTGGCTTTCCTGTGTCACTACGGTGACACCTGAGTCGAGAAGAGATACCTTTAATTAAACGTGAACATACTGTCTCAAGATCACTTGTCGCACTGAAATCGGGTCTTGAGATGGTTATGGAAACGAGCCAAGCAATTCTCGGCAGTAGTACAGTCTCTCACAGGTGAAATCTTCGAGAAGTCCCAATGAGTCTTTGATCTCTGCGCATTGTCTTCTGAAACAAATGATACCTTTTACCCATTTCTACCATCTCATCCATTTCCTCCATTTTTATTAAGTTTCCATTGTCCATGGGGAGAATTAAACAGTGGATAGTTAAACAATTCAGAATCCACGATGTAAATCTCAAATTGTCAAGGAATTTTAGAAAATATTTGAGTAAATTCAAGTCACATTATCCGAATTCTTTTTTCAACGCACGATTCAAGATTTATGGAGAACTATTTATTGTCTTACCTTAATTCTCTTCTATGTACGTCGTAAATTCAACTATTTAATTCCCCCTCGTGTGATACTGAATTTTCTTGATTTCAATTCACTAGCCAACCTCTGGGGCATAATTCAAGAGCTTAACGTTTTTTTAACGAAACGTGAGGTGTGACCGTATGTTCAGGCATTTGTGCAGCTCTTTTGTGCTGTTTCGTACTAACGAAATGTCAGGAGTAAATAAAGTGCAGGAATGGAATGGGATTTCTGTGATACAATCTTCAATTCTGTAGCTTTATATATTTTATATAGGCGACATCAAAGAAAATCGTTGCCCTAAATCCCTGACGCTGTCGAATAAACTTCCAAGGAGTTAACAGTTGTGGTTTTGTGTTAATGATCGTCTCCATATAGTCTACCTAACAGACTTAATCTTGACTTGTAAGTGAAATTCGGTGGAACGAATAATGAGTTGCACAAACTCCAAGAAAGTTGCGACTCAGCAGTAATATTATTCTTAATGATAGAGATTCACAAGAAAGTTGATAGATTCATTTCTATAATAATTTCTCAAATATATTTATTTATAAAAAATATGCTGAACAATTTTTCAATTTTTTTTTCCAAAATTATTGCAATTTTTTCAAATTTCATTTTGAATGATGTAGGATTATTTTTATTTTAAAATAATTATGATCAATTAAGTTGCAGGAGTTCATGGGATACTTTGCCCAGAAGACAGTGTACCAACGGAGAATGGTGAATGCAGATGTATATCATCATGTCCACCGAATAAATGCACGCAGGGTGAGCGTCCTATTCAAGTGAGGGCAGCTTCACCCGACACACCTGGCAGCTGTTGCCCTATCTACAACTGCATTCCCTCAGGTAATTACACAAGTCGTATACATGCTCCATGCCCACTAAACCCCAGCAAACTAGTTTCTCCAGGATGTACTATGATCCATATGATGACCGACATGTGAAGATTGTGACAAGATCTAACTAGAAGCATTGGGTACCCAACGCAATTTAACAAAAGCTCCATCACTCTCCTCCATCCCCTGCTATTAAATTTATTTTGCCACATCGTTATTCAGAATGGATTTATCAATACGAATGAATTAAAATTGCCAAAGGAATTCACATGATTTGTAATATTTTTATTTCCCATTCTTTCAGGGGAATTTATTAAATATTGTGGTTGAGATATTGTCACAAGTGAAATAACTCTGAGGATTGGTCGGCCATTAAGTTCGACTATAGTGCAGGCACACCATAGCCTTCTCAAGTAATTGCGGCGGTGGTTAGAGCCCCAGGAGGGCTGTCCATGACGATTAATTTTTTATCTCCCCTGGACTCTCCTAAATTATCGTTTCTGTTTTCATTTCCTTCGTGACTCCAGTGAATTGATCCCTCGCAGACACAAAATTAGGAAATTTTGGTAGTTATGACTGATATTTATGTGTTTTATATTTTTTGGTGAATTTCAGAACCCCTATCATGGGACGATGCAGATGACAGTCACTTATTGAAGGGCTGTGTTGATCACAGTGGCATACCACGTGCGATCGGCGATCGTTGGGATCAAAATCCCTGCGTTAATTGTACCTGCGAGGAGTCAAATGAAGGAGGTAGTGTTTCCTGCTACGCGACAATGTGCAAAAGTTGCCAAAACCCTGTGCCAACACTGCCTGGGGAATGTTGTCCACGCTGTCACGATTCTAGGAATGATACTATTTCCAAGAGCAATACTAGTACGACAGTACCATTTGTCGTGCCAATATCTGAGTGTAAATCACTCGAAAATTGTCAGCTACCTTGTCATCTTGGAGCTGAAGATGATGATGGATGCCCGATTTGCCAATGTCCGGAAGCTACTCAGGTATTGCATCCAATTTCAGGATTAAAAATATTAATAACAATGGGGCACATAAATTTTTTTCGCTGACACCCGAGAATATTTTTTTTTTAATTCCAGATTTTTTCTCCACACGCCAAAAATATGACCTTCGATCTGATATTTCTTGGGGTTAATATCTAATCAATCTAATCAATTTGGAAATAATGATAATGGAATGATCATATGATTGAATGATTTATTTAAACCGTAAGGGATTTTATCCCGTTCGAATACCATTTTCTCTCGGAGTAGAAACGAAATTATTTATCGAGGGATTTCACGATTTTTAAAATGGACGAAAATATTTTATTGAAGGCAGTAAATCTTCTAGGTTGAAAGTACTGTTTTCTTCCATTTGTGTGGCAGAGTCGTGAATATTAGAGCAGTTCTTTGAGTTAAAAAAAAAAATATTCATGTCCTTCAGTCCTTCAGTTATCAGTGGTGATGAACGTACGGAAAGAATTTCCCGTGAAAAATTATCATACCGAGAAATTTTCCGCAATTACGAGCGAAATGAGGCACGTGATTTTTATAGAGTTTCTCCCTGCGTCTTGAAATCTATATTGATAACGGTTTTCTTATCGATGGGAAGGCTTCAAACAAATTGTTGACCTAACATCACTGGTTTCTGATATAACCCCTTGGGTGCAACTGGATCCTTCCGGAACATCTCCGTCTTCACTCTTTTCTACTCGAGTTAGTACAATTCCCGTCGTACATTTTCAATCGTAAAACGACGATGGAGAAAATATTTATTTCCGGTCTTATGGAAATCCTTTGTTCAAGAAAGAATGCGTTCTCCTGGAATATTCATTCTTTACCCACCCTGAGGTGAAACGATATCCAATTATTCCGACAGCTTCCATTTTTCATTGAATAATCGGCTGAATTCCACAGATTAGGTCAATCGATTCTAGCAGTACGAGGCAGGCGAGAGTACATCAATCTCACCGTCTTTTTTTTTTAATTTTCCCTGTGAAGAGTAAAAATTATATTTTCCCCAATCCGGGAATGAAATTTAATTCCAAAAAACCTCCTGGAATCGCTGGAATTAATTCATCCCGAAGCGGAATTTTTATCCGATTTTTTTGTGATAGTTATTTCCTCAATTATATTATTATAAAATACTAAGTTATTAAATATTGCGTCTCTGTATTTATTTTATTTAATTTTCTGAAGAATGAATATGAAATCCAGTCATGGGATCAGTCCGACTATTCTTTGAAGTTTAATGTGTAATTGTCTGGTGAGAGAATGAGGAATCCTTTCGGGTAACCGAAAGGATTCCTCAATCCCTCATCTCCCCCTTAAATTCCAAGTGATTCGTATTTCATTGGAAGGGCGTTAACGAACCTCCGGATTAACTCTTACCGTGGCGAACTTTTACGATAAAGCCAGGACTTATTAAGACAGCAAGAAGCCAATTAGAACTCAGTTAATTATTTTCTATTTACCGAGTGCCCAGAGTCCCAGTTCCTCTGAAAAATAAGACCCAAAAAGCGTTTCACCGAGATATTATACCCTGACCCAGAATTTCCATGAGGATTTTCATATTCAACGAATGAATATTCGACTGAATCTCCTCCATTTTTCCTCGAAAACTTAGTGATAAATCTGGTGTACGTTTCACTCCGGGAAGTTCCTCGAGGGTTCATCCGTATCTCGTAGGTAATTCACGGTTGGTCGATCACATTTTTAATATATTTTCTCAGTTCATTGATACGAAAGAGACGGGAACTACAGAGAAATGATGAGGATACAAGGACTAGACGAAATGATAGAGGTAAAGGAGGATGAAAAAGGGGAAATGATGATGGTACAGAGTAAGGTTGAAAGGACGAGGAGAATAGGGAAGGAAGGTCGATAGGGATGGGAGGATAAAACGTGAAATTGCTGAGAACATAGTTCTCAATGCTTTTACTCGGTCGTTTCTATTTGCAGACTACTACGGGACCAGATCCAACGGACAAAATTTGCCCGGAGCTACCGCACTGTGGTCTCAATTGTGTGCTCGTGAAGGACCAGGGTGGTTGTCCTGTTTGCGCTTGTGAGGATAGCATTGAATCAGACGTTTCTGTTATACCTGCAAATGTACCACCACCGAATCAAGGGGAAGATGACGGTGGTATCGTATGTCCTGAGCTCAAATGTGATCTTCATTGTGAGCGTGGCCTCATCATGGATCAGAATGACTGTACGGTATGTCAGTGCAAGCCACATGCAACTGGATGCCCAACCATCAGTGGATGCAGGAAGAAATGTCCTTATGGATACAAATTCAACAGACGTGGATGTCTGGTAAATTATCTCTTCTCATACCTTCATTGAAATAATTACTCCATTTTTTTACAGTCACTTATTGTTCGTTGCATTTTTATTGGGAATGGGATTGGAATTTCTTTCATGTTTTTAATTAAATAGAACGAGGAGGAAATGTCTGAATGAAATAATGAAATAGTCATATTATTATGTGATCAAAAGGATTTATTCACCCCTTTGGAGAGATTTATTAGAAAATAGCGATTGGTAGTGATTTTTTTTGGGGAATTTTCTTAGGTTTTGGCTCTTGGCTGTGGATTTAAATTTTTGATTTTGATACTAGACTTGTCGTTGTCGTTCGACTTGCACGGATCATCAAAATGAAACACATCCTGAGGGCTCGGCCTGGCAGCCTGATGTTTGCACATCCTGCACTTGCGACACACTTGGACGATTGATATGCAAGGAAACTGTGTGCTCCATTGCGTGTTCAAATCCATTGCCACCAAAACTTGGCACCTGTTGTCCGGTTTGTCCCATCAGTGAGGTGAGTTTCCAGTGACTACCTGTTTAAAACTGAATTCGAGATGACCGTCAATATTTCACGACTCTCTTTTCATTTTGTGATATTTTCTCCGTGAAAATGAGGAAAATGGGGAAAACCAAAATACCAGAAGTGGAGTACAATATTTTAAGTCAGACATCAAACATTTTTCATATTTCTCATAAAAAATTTAAGATTTCAAAATTTTTTACTTCAAATTTTTCATTTTTCATGCACTACTGAGAATTTTTTTTTTCTCATCATAAACTCGTAATTAAATTCAATTAAACTCGCAAAACGATTGATTATATATTTATTATTGAGACACATTTTCCATTTAAGATGAATTGATAGAACCTACACCACAAAAAATTCGAAAATATGTTTTATCCCATTACTTGAGCGACGATTTACGATCGTGCAAGCGTAATATTTGAATTTAAACTGTTTTATTACCTCGTCATCAAATTTACGTCATGAGCTTCCGCTTTTTCTCCGTTAATATTTTAGTAGTTTCCAGACTTTGTTGGTGGAGAAAAAATGGTTGGCGCTTCGATGTATTGTAAGCCGTTGTGATAACAGTACTTCGACTTATCGACTTCAAGCCACTTTCCGATCACTGACATCACATTTATCACCCTTTTCACGGCGTCTTGACGATTTTTCACAATCATCCCTCCACGTTCTTCCATTTCATGCTACTTACACAGTATATCACTTGGGCTAGTCGATGGATTCGACTCATATTGATTGAATGAGGACTTTGACAGATAGAGAGAACTGACATATATTTATTTCATCCACGTCTAGCAATTGTCAATTATATTCTGATATACTTCCATGTCACTTATTCATTTTTTTTAATGTATGGATCACTGGCGACGAAAATTGAATTTTTTTGGAATTTTTTCGGATTTTTTAAAATTTTTTTTTGAATTTTTTCGAAATTTTTTTTCAATTTTTTTTTTTTTTGAATTTGAGATTAAAATTACGTTTTGCAGCTCACCGATAATAATTGATACGATGTTTCACCGTAAATTCATTTTAATGAGGAATATTCATTTTTATCAACGGAATTTTAATGAATTTCAATTAACTTTATGGATTACGAGAATATAATTTTTTTCACATATCACCAATTAATTATAAAAGAAATAATAATACCGAAAGACTGAAAACAAAATCCCATTGATGGTTTATCGTTTTATTTTATCTCATATTTTATTTTTATCACAGATAAATGAATTTCCGTGAATATTCATAAAATTAATAATTAATTACTAATCCAAATTAACCTCCGCGAAATCAGATAGTGAGAAATTTTCCCTTAGTAATAATGAATTATCTCATGCTCTTTCAATTTTCCTGTTATTATTAATGAAGATAATTTTCTTCAATCATTCCAGAACCCCAACAGCGAGCCTCAGGTGTCACGGAGTTGGGGAATAATTCCAATAACACTAATTGCTGTTCTGACGTTACTCGTCGTTCTGCTAATGATTTATGTTATTCGAGGAAGATTTCGAGGACGTCTGTCGCCATCAACAACAATTTATTCGTCTTATCCGGCTCAATATTACAAATGTGTCCCAGCATACGACACACCGGTACATCGAAGTGAAAAAGTTGTGCCCCTTTAAAAAAAATTACCCCCTTTATTTTTCTTCTCCATACTGTAAAAAATTTATCTGATAACTGATACGAACTGAGGGATTTTTTCATTGAAGGAGTCATTAACAATTATTCCTCTACTCTCATCCAATTCACCAGACCTCTGCTTCCTCGGTAGTGATAAATAAATCATTGAGAGTTAGAAGATAATTGAATACATTGATCTCTAGGCCTCTATGGATTTTTCCTTCTCTTTTTTTTTTCTACTCGAATTTTTTATGATTATTTCCCTCTCATTAGCGGATGTTGAGACGAGTTGAAACACTCAGAGAGATTTGAAGTATTAGAATGTTTTATTTCGCCATATCTAGGAAAGTGATAGATTATTATTTATCATTTTTTTAATGTTAGTAACTTACTCGAGAGTCATGATGAGTTTGTTAATGTAGTGAAATCAGACTTCATTTTTTTTTTAATTTTAATTAGGTTTAACCACTAGCTGTGTTATTAGACTGTTTCTGTTTTTTTTTTTCGTCAAATTGATTTAAGAGCTTTCTATTTTTTTTTTTTGAATTTCCAAACGATACGAGTAAAAATAAAGTTAACTCTGATGTAATATTTATGGTTGATGAAGTTGTTGGATTAAATCGTGGAAAAATGAGGAGAAATATGAAGAATCGTTGATAAACAATTATTGTAAATATTCTTCATGCTTCATCGACGCTTTGGAGACTGCGCAAATAATCATGAGAAGAATCATCATGTTCAATGCAATCTGTTTTTATTTCTTTATTAAGTTGAAATTAATTTCAAAGATGTTAAAAAATGATGAATAAAAAGGAGGAGTTAATATTTGATCCAATGATATGAGAAGTGAAAAACTATCTACACATATCCATGTATCTAAATACGCACGTAGATATCATTATCCTTTTTAAATTGATATATATTTTTTCAATGTGACATTGTCAAACCTCTAATTCATGTAAACGAATAATGAAAATAAAATCATTTAGCGTTCTAGGCATTTAAACTTAATATATAGACGTAATTATAGCAACAAAATTACGATAAAAACGAAAACCATATACACATGCAGTATAAATATATTTATTGTCAATATAACATAGGATTAAGTTTCGTACGTGTACCTTGGAGACAATATTTATAAAACAAATATTTGGAGTAAAGAATATTGAAGAAGCAAAAAAAAAAAACTAAACAGTAGAAGAGAAAGAGGAACCTAATGAAATCTAATGAAAAAATAATAAAAATTTCGACGAAATTGTAATGATTAAAGATAAACGATGAATTAATCGTAAGCAATTAATGTTGCTTTCTTCATTGATGAACAAATTGTGTTTCACTATTCTCTCCGTTATGGAGAGGTTTGTTAATCGTCATTGACCAGAGAAATAATAATCACGATTTAAGAAGAGAGGACATTCGGAATGTTTGTCCTAGTATTCGATGACAAAGCGGTAAAAGCATTCAAGTCAATTGATAAATCATTGACTTTTTCTGAAATTGGATAATTTCTCTCCAAAAAATCTCGTATTATTATTTTTTTTATTCCAAATTCAAAAACTTTAACTTTTGCAATTTAATTGAACTTGAAGAGCTTTGCCCTTTGGCTATTGAATAGATGAGAACAAAATTCAACAGTATCATTGTAAACATAAATTCATATCAGTGTAACGTATCAAATAAATTAATGAGAAATTACTGAAATCAATAATTAACGCGTTACGAATAACTATTGTATGTTAAAAAACTGGAGACTCAATAAAATATTGTTGATACGCGAAAATTTATTGATTTGCCTACAAATAAAATGCCGCTATCGATTTTCTTGCAGTGGGTTGGAAGAAGTATGTCGAAATATAGGAAAAATATCCAGAAATGTTGAGTAATGCAAAGTGCATTGGACAAGTTCAACTAAAAGCATTAACTACCTCGGAAGCTCAGCAGACATGTCGCGGAGCTGAAAGAAGCCCGAGGGCTTCTCTTTCTAAAGTGCTTTGAAACAGTTTGTAAATAATTAAGAGTGCTAATCCACCCGAGGGCATTAAAATGTTCCTAATAGGCTTTTTCTGCTCATTATTTTTGCATATCTCCCTTGATTCATTCTTCAATGGACTCGTTACCTTCATCATCCCTTTGTCATTTCAAGTATCAATTTTTAATTTGGGGATAATAGGTAGAAAGGGACTTCCCAAGGAACGACATCGTTCAGAGGTAAATTCCATCCTCAGCGCTCCACATTACCCTCTGTTCTGAATCTCTACCATACCGCCACTCGATAATTCATCTACTTGTAAGAATAATAATTTCTGTTTTTATTTATTGATTGGGCTTTTTTTAATTGGTTTCTGGTTTTTTAATGTGAATCGGTTGCGCAACAATTATTTTAAGGGATTGCTTTTCAATTTTAATTCAGTGCCATTTATTAAAAACCAATATATACTTTGAGACAATACAGACTAAACTTCGATCGCTTTATATACATTTGATACACGTAATAATTATCGCTATCTGTTGTTCCATCAGTACTATTTACAGTAAGTGATACCATAAAAATGCTTACAACTTTTTGGGACTATTATTATTTTACCTGAAATTTTTTTCGTAGTGCATTTCTACTGCAGTAGACTATTGATCTTTAGAAAAATTTATTCAAAGTTTGTTTCATTTATTGCTATGGGTATTCCTTTGAATAAATTGCATTGAGAGCAATGTTTAGCAGTTAGGATTGAAGATGAGTGAAAAAATTCAGTTCTCATTTTTTGGAAAGAAAAAAAAATTGGATGCATTTTTTTTTCTGCAGTTGAATGGATTCTAAAAAAACTGAAGGAGAAAATGGTGCATTACCTTGACAGTGCTTTCTCAAGGACTCCTTAATTGCTTTCTGCGGGAAATTGTCTCCAATTAGGTCAGGGATAATTTCTTCTAACAGTCGTTATTGAGATGGGAGACATTGGGTTGAAGTGGGTGCTTGAATAAAAGAAATCATTTCGAAGTCGTCAATAATAACTTGATGAAATAAATTTTTCGAGATTTTTATACGTCTAATAGTCACAACGAAATAAATCTTACACAAAATTTCAAATCTATTGATTTTCTTCGCTTGCGGTTTCTACCAAAAAATTTTGGAATTCAATTTTGAGATTTGACTCCACCCTCTCCAAAAGAAGCACTTGCCAATTTTTATTTATTGATTTTTTTTTTGTTTATAAAAGGAAAATGATTGTCAATGAAGATTTGGCAACGAGAAACACAAGTTCCCTAAAAATTGACACGGCCTGCTCCTCAAAACCAGTCTGACTGACATTTCTCTACTGATTTACCCCTAAAGATGAAAAAGAATGAATTCTCTTATAACGCGATAGCCTTCATCAAGTAATTAACTAATTTAAGTAAATAACACCGGTTCTGTTCACGCAAATGCGTGTATTCGCGAGAGAATATCATCACTAGTGGATTGATCCTCACGAGAATTACAATCTGCAGGTCACATCGAGTGCTGGGGCGGGGGTAACATAATTTCATAACCACTGGACATTGTTTGCTGATGGTGATGATGATGAGTTCCAGTCATCATCTGGTGGTGACTCTGCTGATAATACTGATGATGCATGCCGGTGTGACTGGAGTAGTAGACCGCGGCTTGATCCATGTCTTTTCCTGCGTGAAAATCAATTACCACTTTAATTATTAAAAATAATGATGAATTGATCTAGTTTGATTCAATTTCTTATCAATTGATTTAGTACCGCTGTCGTAGACTCCACGTCCGTAGCACAGGGTTTTGACATCATTCATGGGGCTGAGGGCGCCGTTGTGAGGATGAGCTGAATGCACTGATGATGGGGTCACTGGTGCAGCATATCCGTGATGATGGGGTCCCATTGGACTCATGCCCATTGGACTGCACGGGTTCATTCCAACTGGGGACATTCCTATCGTTGATATCGGTGACATCGCAAGGTTTGGACTACTCGACTCTAGGGGCTGCAGCGGCTGATGTGGACCCCCTGTACTGCTCACTCCATTACTCATGTTTCCATTTGTGCTTTGGCAATTTAGAGAGATCATCTCCCTGGAAATTATGACAACAAATCGTGAGCACTCACTATACTACGCGCCAATTTAAAACATAATATGTATTTTCCATATCAACTATTTTCTCGTTTATAACTTTTAAAAAATTTTAATCGGAATATTTTTTCCAAATTTTCAAAAGATTTCTGGAAAACTTTTCAGAAATTTTTTTTTATGAAACAAAAAAAAAATCGGAAAACAATTTTATTTTTGGAACGGTTTTGAAAAATTTTTGAAAGCATTTCTCAAAAATACAGTTGTTTTGTTTCCCGATTTTTTTTTGTTGAAAAAAAAAAGAATTATTGAAAAGTTTTCCAGAAATTTTTGGAAAATTTGGAAAAAATATTCCGATCACAATTTTTTTTTATCCGGGGTGTTATGGCTATATATTCAATGGTTTATCAGTCTGTACTCGGTACATGATAATGAGAACACGTGTAGAGTAATCGAGCTTCACGAGACAACGATACTATCAGTTGTAGGAACATTATTTGAACATATGTTCAATGAACTTTGGGATATCTGATCCCCTGACCTTGATTACTTCCAATATTTTATCAATTACGTACCTCGAGAGAATACTAAAAAAAATATTTTGCAATATCCCAAAAATTTCATTCAAAATAATTGAGATAGAAATCAAGACCCCCAGGATTGAAATTTGGGCCTAAGCTGCCCCATAAAATCTCACCAAATGATTAAAAAAAAATGAAAGATAGAATTTTTCTAAATTTAAAAAGTCCCAAAAATTTCCATTTTTCTTTGAAAATATATTTACTGCAGGGAAACTAAAATCCCTCTATTAATAATATACGACTCGATCTTTTGTTCTAATAACCACAAAAAAAATGAAAAATAAAGGAATTGTTTTTTTTTCGCTTTTTGTCAGGAAAAAAAATCGAGAAAATGCAAGAGGACACGTGGAAACGATAAATAGTAGCCCGTGGCGAAATGAAATTTTCTGGAAAATCGTCACCATATGCGCATTGTCTCTCTCGTCTGGGGCCTCACACATTTTTCATTCTTCGGGCTGACAATTACTTCTAGGGCCTCTCGCTCATGTGACACGTGATGTGAACCACGTAAGACGCCTTCTGAGAAAGAATATAGAGAGGAAAAAAAAAAATGAGGGAAGGAAATAGTTGTTGGCATTGTTCTTTGCCGCTACCACCCGGTGGGTCACACTCTCCATCGCACCCTCGATTTTACACACATGTAATGCGCGTGTGCACGACACGCCACAACCGAAACTCCGCCTACTCACCGGATTTTAACATCCTACCATCAAACATGACATTAATTTTTTTCCTACCAAAAAAAAAAAGAAAATGATTTTGTTCAGGTAATGGGTGAGAACCAGTGAGAAAAATCCCTTTTCCTCACGCAGTGCGCAAAGTGGCATTTTGCGCACGCACCGCCATTTTCCAAAATTATTATTTCGAAAATAATTTCCAACACAACTGGAAGGGCCCTGTGTTTATCGCACGATTGAGTCGAATGATTTTCCTAATAAATCGCTCAAATAAAAGATGAAAAATCTCTTTCGCGCACTTTTCTATTCTAGATCCACTCAATTTGAAAATAATTCCACCCTCAGATAGATCGGCCCCTGGGGGCTTCCCCAGGCTCTTTATAAACCACCCCAAAAATCGTCGCATCAAAAACTATTGGACAGAGGCGATGAGAGAAGCCGTGAGGCTCAATAGTGTAACAAGATACGTAATTCAAATCCAGCGCCATAAAACGGTAATAGGGCGTCGCATTTCCTTTTTCACGGGGTACATAAACCTCCGTCGGAAAGCATGAAAATGGGGCCATCCAAAATCCGAAGAAATTCTCATTCGCACCTTTTATCTTTTCCTCATATTTTTCCTGCTTTTTCCATTTTTTTTCTGATCACAAAAAATTCTCATGCCCTCAAATCGTTCCTTTATTTTCAGATTCCATCTGTACAAATCTTTCAATAAATTCCCTCCACCAGTATCAGAATTCAATTTATCACAGACGTTTTTCAGGGATTATTTCCCTGAGTGAGGGATGAAGAGAAAATTTCATGACGATTAGCGAAGGAATTGCGGATCTGTTAGCGACACAAACTGTACCGAAAAGAAATACATGCAATTATCCACTTGTATTTTTTTTTAAAAACATTTTCCTCGTGTCCTGGGTGGAATGAATTTCTGGGCGGGTGTCGTGACCGTAACACCGTAGACACAACAATTCCCCCTTTCCAATGGGCCCAGGGGACCAACCGAGTTGTATTCGTGATCTTAAAATATATGGACGAGCCTTTATCATGATCCGAACTAATCATTTGTTTATTCAAAACAAAACCAAAGAAATACGTTTCAACACGTTCCATAGAATATTCCATTGATATAAGAATGATTCGTGTCAAGGGGATTGAACTCTGAATCATCCTTTCCTCGATTTTTATTATCTTTTATTATTTCATCTGTATAATTACGATTATCTTTGTCGGCACGCATTGGTCCGAGGATAATTCGTCCATTCATTGGAAATCGGCACCGATTTGTGATGGAATTTTCATTCAAAAATGAAATCACGAGTGATAAAGTTCGTGAGCCCTTTAATAAAAAGTCAATTCAATAGAACATCGAAGAAAATTACTATTTAATTTGTTGGAAGTGGCAAGAATAATTTATTCTGAGAAAATCACTTCTCCAAATGGCAAGCACCGATATTCTTCAAATTAGCTGAACGAAAGGAAAATTAATGGTCGTGCGTGATTTACCGTCGGTCCACCAAAAGTGGACATGTGTTTTTCGGACACTTGTTGCACTTGGAAAAATGGCTTTTTGGGGTGCTAGACCCCCTGTGGGCCCACGTGCTTCGCATGCATGTGGAAAACCCCGGAAACTTAAGAAACCAATGAATAATACAGAAATAAATATTCACAAACCAAGAAATCAATCGGCAATTCCAAATTTCGATAAGACAAAATTTTTTTCACTTTTCTGTAATTATTCTCTCCGATAAATTAGAATGCCGAATTAAATATAATTAATGTTCCAACTGTTGTTATAATTAACTCAATTCTCTCTCCATTCAAATTAAAAATTAACTCAATTCTCTCTCTCAACGCCATTATACGCCGAAATTTTAAATTGTTATGATTGACAGATAAATAAATAAATGAAAAAATGGCTTACGGTCTGGTTTGCGGCGTTCGATCCCGTTGTCTTCGATTTTTGAACCAATTGGAGACCTGCGTGAGGGTGAGACCAGTCTTTTTGGCCAAATCTTTCTTATCATCGGGTGTTGGATAACGATTTCTCTTATAACATTCTTTCAGTGCATTTCTCGATCGCTCCTTGAAGCAGTAAACCGTCTCCTCACCGTCCCAAATCGTTTTCGGTAGTGGATACTTTTTTCGCAAACGGTATTTATCGACTGCACCTAGGGCGCGACCACGGATTTTCTCAGCCTCGCAGTAATGGGATTTGTACCACATTTGTTGAAGCTCAGGATGACGTCGTGGGGAGAATGGGTGGCTTTCGAGAATTGTATAGAGCTCGTGGTAAGCGCCACGGTGAAATGCTACTGCTGCACGGGCCATTAAAACACTCTCGCCTCCACGGCCCAATTCACCCGGCGGCAATGACCATAAAAATCTGCAAAATTCATTCATTTTATTAAATAAACATTCGATCCATCTATGCAAAACTCTGAATGTTCCCACCACAAACACAACGCTTTTTCTAATTGCACTAGATCAAAATTTTTTTGGTAATAATCAATTAATTTTTCCGCAAACGTTCCTCAACATTTCAAAAATATTAATAACATTAAAATCATCCAACGATTGTTAATAACTCAGTAGAACTGACTAATAACTGAAATTTATTCTCATTTTATATTTATTTCTGCAACTGGCTGCCATTGAGAATTAATTCAAAAGCCACGAAGAACTTTTCAAAAATCCCCAGAAAATTTTGCATCCCCGATATCACTAGATAATATAAAATACGCTGCAAAATGGATTATTACTGCTAATTATATAATAAAATGGTTATCATATTATTATTATAAATATGATATTGCAGATTGAACTTGAATTGTTCAGATGTGGTTAATGAATTATTAAAAAAAAAGAAAGCAATGGAAAATTAAAGGGAATAAAATAAATTAAAAAAAATATATATATAATAAATAAATAAAAATAAAATCCATACCTGGTGAGCTTTTCAATATCATGACTCTGCGAGAGTGCCTCACACATGCACGATATCTGCTCTGGTGTAAAATCGGCGGTACTACCGGTAACATTGAGTCCCATATTAGAAATATTCAATGAATTACAAGCACTCTGTTCCTGTCCATACCTCGGACTATTCCCCGTCGTAACACCTGAATTCTGCTGATGCTGATGAAGATTCAACGATAATCCCTGTATCGTATTCACATAACCACTCCGATGACCCATTTGACTGTTGCACTCGCTATTCGGCGAGGACAATTGATCCGAACTCTCGGACATTATCACTTTGACGGACAGATCGGCTAAAAAAGTATCTCCGAAAAAAAAAAAAACAAGTCCCTCAGTCACTGATTTTTTCGGAGAATTCACCTCGAAGAACTCAAGGACGTGCGAGTGTCAAGAAGAATTTCGATAACATCACATTTTACCAGGTACTGAATAAAATAAATCATTTCACCATCGATATTCCTCGGTGTTTATCAACTATTGAACATTCCCAGGTCAAGTGGAATACTGGAAATCACTGGTAACACATATCTGGGGTAAAACGAGACACTGGGAGACGTCAGCAGTGATTATTATGAGACACTCACTGAGTGACCAAGTCACCAAGTTTTACTGAAGGTACACCACTCTTTGTTATTTTTTTTTTTCCACTTTCATTACTTTGATTTTTTAGCAGTATCTCTGATCCTTCGTTTATCCCTCGGTTTTGCTTTTGTTTTTTATTTTTCCATTCGTATTGGATTGGATTTTTTGGGCGCACGGTGCGCAACGTTTGTGTCTCTCAACTAGACTGGAAACCGAACGAGTGGCGATGGGGATTGGCGGGCGGGGATTACCGGGATTAATTCCCATTGGTCGAGGGCACCGGGGTAGGCGCAACCCTCTAATGCTACATGGGGGATACTGGCATTTCTCTCATTCGCAGGCGATCCTTTTTTTTTTTATCAATCTCTCTTGGAGGGGGGATCACCTGTCCATGTGTGCTGCCCCCCTCTTTTTTTTTTTTTTGAAAATGTTGCCCCAGTTTTTTATCGGCTTTCACACCCTTCAGCATTTTTGTCCGATGTGTCCCCGGGGTTTTTTTATATTCCAACGGGGGGAATACCGAACTGTCACTCAAAACCGCGGGAACACGAATTTTTTGAAAAATTCACTTTTTCTATAATTTCAAGAATTTTTACTCTCGAGTGGAGGAGAAAATTTGTTATGGAGTTCGAACAGTAGATTCAAGAAAATAAAATTTAATGCTAATTCTTGGAGACATTGGAAATTCATGAAATTCCGGTGGTCCTATAGTGGTTGGCAAGATATTTGGAAAACAATTCCCACATTAATTTTGACTCATCATTTTTTATTTACGACGTAGGAAATTGGAGGAAATGGCATTTTTGTTGATCGCTCGTCTGTTAGAAGCAATGAGTGACTTATAAACACCGGAAATGAAATGTGTCAACGTTACTCTACACCGTGATTATTACCGTTGTTTCGCCAATGTTATCCTCACATTTTTTATTGTTTATTTTTCTTTTTGTTTGGCCAATGGGTCGAAAGCTGTTGCGGTGGGTCTTTGAGTTTATCAGGGTTATCAATTCCCATCCAGTCGAGATCACTCGAGGACTCCTGGAGAGATTCACAGTTCCTGTCTCAAAACTTCGAGTATTTATTGTGTCAATTACAAATTTTTCATAATATTTCCTGCATTATTTTATTTTATTAATAATTATTGACGTTAATGGGTGCACAGAAAAATTCTTGCGACTCCTGTCACTCAGCGATTGCAAATTTTATCGACTTGTCTGCAGCTGTAAATTGGTAAAAATATTTAGCATGTCAGGTTTTTCATTTGCAACATCGAAAATGAAAATCCGATATATATATATTTTTTTTTAATACTTTTTTGGTACAACGTCGAAAATGAAAATCCGCAATTTTTTTTTTATATTTTTTTGGTACAACGTTGAAAATGAAAATCCGCAATTTTTTTTTTGATATTTTTTTAGTACAACGTCGAAAATAAAAATCCGCAATTTTTTTTTTATATTTTTTTGGTACAACGTCGAAAATAAAAATCCGCAATTTTTTTTTTTATATTTTTTTGGTACAACGTCGAAAATGAAAATCCGCATTTTTTTTTTGGTACTCTGGTTGAAAGGATAATGTAGATCAATGGACACCGTTTTCAGCTGACGATTGACGAGCCAAAATTGTACATCTCGTCGGAAGAAGTCAGAGGAAAAGTGAAGCAGTCACTTTTAGCCACGCCTCGACAATCCTTTGCATACAACTCCGCCTTTCACATCACTAATTGCTGACAAATGCGTCCTATTCCTGGCAAGTCACAAGTTTTTTTTCAAATCCTTGCTCTCATACGGATGATCGGATTCCCACCCACAGTCTCCAAACCAACAGGCAATTAAACCTTAATTACATCTCCCCTGTCTCAATTTAAAAAATTTTTTAAATTTTAATTTTTCTTCTTTAATACAATTAATTCAATGAATTTTTTATTTAAATTAAAAAAAAAAGTAACCCAATGGAATGTTGGAAATAAAAATAAACAGATTGTTTTTTTGTTTTTTTAAATTTCCAATTGGAAATTTTCTCTGGAAAATAGGAATTATTTCGGTTTTTGGATTGAATTTTGAGAGAAATTTGAAATAAATGGCGTTGATTTAATTGTTCATTAATTTTTTACCCACCGGATGGATTTAATGAATTCTCAAAACGGCTTATATCTTGGGATGGGAGGATAGGGGCGGTTCATGGATTTCACGATGGCGTCTACTTCGATTTGGTGTCGTGTTTCCCTCCGGGACGCCATTTTGTCTCCTCTCAACACCCCCGTTATAAACGTGTACATAATCCACCCCGTGAGAATCTTCATTCCCATTTCACCATCTTTCCACACACGTGATATCTCTGTCCACTTCTCCAAATATTCAAAAGAGTTCACCAGATCGTCCCGCCGAAAATATTTTTTATTTTCACCCAGCGACTCATATATTTTTCCACATCGAACAATTTTCCTCACACCCCCCAAATGCGAATTCAAGTATTAATTAATTTTATGTTAAAAAATTAATTACTTAAACGAACTCCAAATTCATTTCAGAAAAAAATTAATATTTGAATCTCATATAGAATTTTTTTTTAAAATGCATTTGGATAATTTGAGTAATTAATTATTGAAAGTAAAATAATGTTTTACTTTTTTAATGAAGAATTATTTAATTAATTCTAATGGGTCGATGAGTTTTAATGAAAATTTTGTAAGTGCCAATGATGCACCGTTTCCCCTTGGTTTTCTCTTGTAAATTAAATTCTTTTTGTTTGGAACTGGTTTCAGATTGGATAAGGACGAAGTACAAACAACTATGAACCAGGTATTTGAAATATGGTTGGTGTATAGGTGAACGTTTGAGAAGGAGAATGGAGGGATGAAGCTCGGCAGAGCTTCGGATTTCACGCTACTGCGTTTAATTGCATTCCAAAATGACTTTTTACAGAACTTTCCCGCAGGACTGTTCTCTCCCATCGACGCACTTCAAAATCACTTCGCAGGATAAAATTCAGCTTTTCACGGTGAGTTAACCGAAGTATTTAAATTACGAAATTTCCCCGTTAATTTCGATTCAAAATCCACAACAATAGGTTCAGTTCAAAAAATGAAATTGAATTTTTTAATAAAAAAAATGTTGGCAATAAAAAAATTCATAATATATTCAGTTCAAGAAATGAAATTGAATTTTTTAGTAAAAAAAAAATTGCGGCAATAAAAAAATTTACAACAATATATTCAAAAAATGAAATTGAATTTTTCAATAAAAAAAATCTTTAATTCAAAATATTTTCAAATATTTTCATAAAAAAATGATAATTACGAAATCATTATTTTTCTGAATTAATTTCATTTAAAAATCGTTGCATCTAGATTTTTCAAAAAGAGGAAATGGAATCATTCTCTAGAAGTACTCCGTAATTTTTCAATCGTGACGAAAAATGACCACGAGCAATTGGATCGTTCGATTCGATATATCGACGGCACCTGTCATTGCGGAGAAATCCTTGCTCATTGTTGGATATTTTTATTCAATTAGTCCTGTCATTCGATGTGAAAAATTTTAGTAGACGCTTGGGAATGCGCGATAAAACGGAGAGGAGTGAAAATCGATTGTCATAAAAGACGAGAGGCTCGAGAGGCCACTAGGCATTACATGCAATCGTTCATAAGGTGTCTAATTTCCTGACGCTCGTTTGCGGTGCAATGCAGTGGTGTCGTGATTTGAAATTAATGCGGTGAATAATAAAAATCGGTGATGATGGGTCAGATAGGAAGGGATAATCCTCCCATATGGACATGAGATACCCAGAGATTGTGTTTAGCCATTGATTTATTTTTATTATTTATTTACACACGACTTCCATTAAATATTATTTTTTCCAAATTTTCAAAAAATTTCTGGAAAATTTTTCAGAAATTTTTTTATGGAACAGAAAAAAAAATGGAAAAACAAAAGAATTTTATTTCTGGGAAAGGTTTTGAAAAATTTAAAAAGTAAGAAAGCAACAGTATAATTAAAAAAAAATATATTCGCAAAAATTTCTAGAAAATTACAAAAAAAAAAATTTCCGAAAGAAATGTTTGAAGAATTTTTCAAAACATTTCCCAAAAATACAATTGTTTTATTTCCGTTCGTTTTGTTTCGAGGACAAAAATTCTGAAAAGTTTTCCAGAAATTTTTTGAAAATTTGGAAAAAATATTGCGATTACAATTTTTTTACCCAGGCAAAAGGCGAAATTGTGATTTTTTTCAGTTTTTTCTTTTGGTTCAAAAGCCCTCCGAAAAAACCCCCAATATTCCGGTATAAAAATCGTCTTCACATCCTGATTATCCGAACTATTCCCTGATATCTCCATTTTTATCCGCGTCCAGAATGATGAATAAAAAACAACGAATGCTATCACGATGCAATCGTAATCCTGCAGGTTAAGGCCCATTAGCGATTCTGAAAAGGAAAAAAAAAAGACTGAGATAAAGATCACAGATTTGTTGTGTCGACAATCAACACAGGTAGTCGAAGGGTCTTCGATGGGCCTCTTCAGCTAATACTCGAAAAAATGCTCTTTATGTGTCACTGACCATTTTACGCCCGGCGTTTCGAAAATAGAGAGATTATCTCACCATTCACCAATCGACGATTGCTCATTTACCATTTTTTTTTTCAGCTCAATAAGAGTCCACGGGTGAATTCCCTGGACACACGTGAAAGACGACCTGTCCTCACCACGATTACACGGTTAGTTAGATATACCCTGTTATTTCATGTCACGTATCTAATATTGCGCTTTACCGCTTTCGCTGCAATCACAGGTGTTTGTACTAGGGGAGATCACGTCGGATTGAATTAATTCCAGTCAGTTGAACCTGTAGGCGAGATGTTTCATTATACTACATCCAAGTATTTCGGCTTGGGGAAAATAATTCGTGATGAATTTAATCGACAGGCCATTCACCTTTCCCTTTTCCCCTTTTTCTCTTTTTCCCTTTTTCCCTTTTTCTCCTCTTTTCCAATTTTTTCCATTTTTTTCTATTTTTTCTATTTGCACTTATAATTTAATTGAATTCAGCAGGAAAAAAATAAACAAGATTTTTCGAAAATTTGGCAAAGTTTTTTTTTTGAAAAAAAAATTTTCTTATAAAGTCTTTTAAATATTTCTCGAGAATTTTCAAGAATTCTCCAGCAGAAAAAAAAATATTGAATTGGGCATAATGATAGCCATTTTCTCTCATCTATCGAGATCAATTCTCCTTTATCTGTTACGAAGAAAATTTAATGTGGGAACAAGTGATTTTAATTGGCAGGAATAATTGAAATACTTCAAGTTTAGAGAATAATTATAATGAAATATGTTCACATCACGGAAAAAATGGTGGGAAGGGGGGAATGTATTGTCGAAAAAACAGGCTGGAGGGAGAATGGGACGTTTGAGATTTATGGGTGGGGCTAATTATTATCAGGGGATGAAAACTGAACATGTGACACCGCAAACCCTTGATATATAATGTGCAACATGGGGGCATATGTTCATCATATCTGTCACTTGGTTCGCCAATTATGACGATCTCACTGATTGATAAACTATACGAGGGGTCGGTATCCTTGGGTTTCTCTCGTTAATCTCACCACCGGGTGTCTTGAATCCGATCGTTTCTTATCACCAGATTTATCAAGCCGTTCAATCCCACAAAAGATTTCTCTCTCCTGATTACTATTTTTAAAAACTTATTTAGGTGAATTTTAACGTAATCTCATTTTGTATGAGAAATTTTATTTTTTGGAAATTCTTGAGAAATATTTGAAAGACTTGGAAAAGTCTTTTTTTTTTTTAAATTTTTTTTTGAGGAGAAAAAAGAAAAAAAGACTTTTAAAATCTCGAAAAATCTTATGCATTTTTTTTCTGCTGGAGAATTTTTGAAAATTCTTGAGAAATATTTGAAAGACTTTGAAGACTTTTTTTTTAAAACATTTTTTTTTGAGGAAAAAAAGAAAAAAAATTTTTTCAAACTTGTGAAAAATCTTATGCATTTTATTTTCTGCTGGAGAATTTTCGAAAATTCTCGAGAAATATTTAAAAGACTTTATGAGAATTTTTTTTTTGGAAAAAAAGAAAAAAAAGCTTTACCAAACTTTCGAAAAATCTTATTCATTTTTAGAAAATTGCTGATTCCTATTTTTGAGAACTTATTTCGGTGAATTTTGACGTAATCTCATCCTGCTGCTGCCATTTTTACCCGTATCAACGGGAATTATCATTTTCGTGTCAGGTGAATTTTGTGAGAAAACTCAGACCGACGGGTTTCTTCGGTCGTCGGGTTACGCTGACGTCCATTCAACTATTTATCTTCGCGTGGCTACACGATACTCAGCAAATTCTATTTATTTTTATCGTTTAACTGAATATTTAAACAATATATAATAGAGCCTGAAAAAATACGGACACAAAGATTATACCAAGTTCTCCCAATTTTTCAATTTTTTCAAAATTTCCAAGAAGCGGTAAAAAATCCAAAAAATTCCCTACGTTCTCCATAAACTTTCAATAAAATAATTCACCATTCCCAAAAATCTCAAACTTTTCCTCAAAATCCCCCATTTTACCCTGAAATTTATTTTTAAATAATCACCAGGATGAATGATTTTTTTTTCGCGGCCATTTTTTAGCCAGTATCTCGGAATTGGCGGACCGCAGCGAATTTTTTGCGTGAACCTTTTTTGTAGAAAAAGATGAGAGGTAGAAGAAAGGTAATTATGAAAAAATCGTTATCTCCCTTAGATCTTGCGAAATCGGCGGAAAACTGGAAATCGGTTGGAAAAAATAGTTATCGTACAACTCAGAAATGAAGAAATGAAAAAATGGCTCATTTCAATCGATATTTCACAGGTTGAAATTAGACACAAAAACTCAACGGGCAGAAGTGTCCTGATGCTCTTTTCACCATTGACCCATGGTGTGAAAGCATTGAAGTACATTCAAGTGTCGATTCGCTTTGTCAACACGCCTCTGGTGCTTCAATGCTTTTCATCATTATATCCGCTACATCCACGACAGATTTTTCGCCGGAGGAAAAACCACGCCCACCAGGCAACGGGGAAATTCCACGGATTTTCAGGATGACAAGGAAACAAATTTTCTTCACACGAAGCGAAAAAAAAAATTGAGATCTAACACAAACGGTCATTTTTACCGCAACCGCGGATAAATGCGGATAAATGCAATTTACCAAAAACAATTATTCGCATCGAGAGTTTAAAAAAATTGCAATTGAAATTATATTTTTCATATATTTAAAAAAAAAATTAAAAAACCCTGTTCCACACCAAAATTTCACCCGTGATATAATTATATAATTGTTTATCATTATTTTCGTAAAATATTTCTGGAGATGTGCGAGACGGAATTTCGGGTAGAGGTCTTATCTTTAATTATTTTTTATATAATATATTCATTATATATTATTTATATGCACATAATAATCCAGCGGTTCTTGGCGGCTATAGGTATCTGGAAATAGATTTTGCCCTCTGAAGAAAAATTATAAAAAAATAAATAGTCAATATTCTGAGGAAATGGCGACTGAAGTTGTAACCGCCGAGTTGGCGTTACCCTTGGGGCTGACACTGCAAAATCCCCAAGGACGCGTGCCTTATCAACCGCGGATGCTCCACGGCCTGACAAAGACCCCAAGTCCAACCTGTGGGAATTTAATAGTCATGACACTCAAAGATTTATTTTTAGGACCGCCTCCTGGAAACTGAGTTACGAGAGAATACCCGTAATATTATACTTGTGTGATAGATGACTCTGGAAAAGTTGAAACGGAAGCTGAGAAAATAACAAGTCAAGTACAATTTGCAAATGAAAATATTCAATTACATCGCGTGTGCGCAACTCAAAATTCCCCTCCCCTGGGGTCATGCCATTTTAATCCTGTCAAAATACAGAGGCCATTATTCCCAAATTTTCAGGTAGATCTCCCCCACAAAAACCTCTCAAAACCCCTCAATACAAATAGCCAAAAAAAATTCGTTTTCAACCCAAAAATCCAACGAAATGATTCCCAAGATTTTTATAAACAAAAAACTGTACTTCCATCAATTACATTTCATACATAATTAATACATCATTAAATCATCTAAAAGCCTTACCGCCCCCCCGTCCCCTCCCGCCCCCAAATTAACAGCAAACAAATAACGGAATAATTAAACGTCAAACGTACGAATGCGTCGGCTGGTCCCTTTAATTGCAGTAATTACGCGTAAATGACATTAATTCATTTAATTCACCAGTAATAATGTGGAAAACACGTGATCATTAATTGATAGGATCGTAAATAATAATGTGAAAAATAAACATCGTTATCCATGGATAATTGAATGTAATTGGGTTGGGTTTGATGACAGATGTAAACCTCTTCATCCCTATAACATACCCCACGCGTATATACCCCTCAGTGGATGGCTCTATAATTTATAAACTAGGTACTGTCGGTGGGGGATGGTGGGGCGGGTGGAGAGGGTGGAGAGGGTGGGTGGGGAAAAATAGGGTGGTGGGATGAGGATAGGGGATAGGGGATAGGTTGGAGGTTGGTTTGGGGAGAGGGTAATTGCGGATAACGATGGGGCGTTACGGATAACAAGCCGACATGGGAGACACAGGACACCGACGCACTGCCGGGGATGATTCTCCTGGCCTCTTGCACACTGATGAGTGTTATAAACCCACCCCCTATAACCTTAACATTACTTATTGCAGTATGAGTATGTCTCCTGTGCCCGCCAGTACTATATCACATTTTCTACGCATTTTCCGGAGGGAAAAATCATCATCCCGTTGAGTTTTTCCCACTGGCTCTTCGTTCATCCAATCAATGGTAAATCATCGGACATCACTTTTAATAAATTATTAACGCATAAATAATTTTTACACTTGGATAAATTACGGAATTAAGAGGATCAATAAAAATTTTGCATTCGCAAATTTCTGGGGTCGATTTTTTTTATTGATTATTCAATGAGTGAACTTCTTGGAAATTTGTGGAAAAAATAATTGGAATAGATGGAAATTTAAATTTTTTATGGACATTTGAATGAAATGGATTGGCGTGGATTTTTTTTTTAATGAATAATTTTATTGGTTGATGACAAATGGCTGGAGACGAATGATTTCGCTGAGGGATTAAGATGAAAAAGGAGGGGAAACAAAACGGAGAAAAGACGCTGAAAATTCGAGGACTGGTGACAACTGGGTGGAGTAAAATAGTGGTAGGCAACAGGATGTCTCATTCAAGAGAGGGGTTAACAATACGATTTGTACCGGCATTTGTCTCTCTCTTCTTCCATTCATATTGCTGGTATTTTTTGAATTATAATGGGCATTACGACAATAAGCCATTGACAATGTACACGCGTTACGCAAAGGGACGTCTCCTGGAAAAAAAGGTGGAGGAAAGGGCCACTGACAGAGAGGGCATTCTTGAGGGGATATAAACCCGCTTGACTGTACTTTTCACGCCCTTTTGCCATTGCTACTACATCCAACTTTTTTTCAATCTCCTTTTTGGAATCACTTCGAACCATCTGGCTATAACTGCAATTTGGCTCAGCCTCAATGGAGATGCTAATCGTGTGGAGAAATATTCCATTCAATGACCGAAATATTGTGTAAAATCTGGTAAACGCATGAGTCTCATAAAAAAATTAAAAATATTTTTGACACAAGCAACTATTTGAATAATTCAATCTTTTAAACAATGCCGAATTAAAAATCGCAAATATCATTCAATTCTATCGAATATCAAATTTATTTTATGAAATTTTCAAATTTATCAAAAGATTTTGAGTCTCGAGAGAATTAAATAATTATTTTCACGCATGATGTTAATGCAAAAAATAATAAGAATAACTTGATAAATTAATAATACTACCTTCGGTATTTCCTTTGGAATGAATAAATAAATTTTTTATTTCATAATTCATTTATTGTTTTCAAACACGAAATAATGCATCTGCACAATATTGATATTATTTACATAACTATATTTTTTGTATATCGCTCATCAAATATCGTCAATAATTATATTTTCAAATGTATTTTTCTTCAATCTTGCTTCTTCTCCTTCACTACGCATTTGGAAGACAGAGGTTTATATCATATTTTAATTATCATTTACGTATATATTATGCGAATATATAATATATATTTTATTCATGACAATAAATATGTACATGTAAACAGGTAAAATGATATAATCATGCGTGTTAATCGTACCTGCACGCATCGATTAATGTAACGAATTTATCTCTTCCGTAATTAGCTCAAGGAAGAAGAGCGAAGGTTATAAATGTATAATATATATTTATCTGTTTTCATGGATATTAAATACTCAAGCGAATAATTATTACAATGTTTCATTTTAATTAATAGACAGAGTGCTTTCACCAAGAGTTGACGATTTATTGACTCTCGAAAAATTTAATCGACGTCACACCATTTCGAGATGCAATTACATTTATTTTTGCTTCTCTTCAATTAATTGAATAAGAGGACCATGAGAATTTTTTTTTTATAATACTAGAAACATAATAGATTTTGTAAAAATTTTTTCGAATCACTTCCAGCACCATCCATAGGCTTTTCGTCTTATGCTTACACAAATTAACATTTTGAGATTGTTTTGCAGATATTCCTCTAACTTATGACAATTTTTTTGTACAGCTAATGAGTGTACGAGAATTCAATGAAAAATGTCAACGCTTTCGGTATGAATTTTTGTATTAATCGGTATCATTAATGAGTATTAATAGCTGTGAATAATAAAAAAAAAACGAGCCAGTACAGTAACTTGATTAATTGTAATTAAAATCATGTCAATTACATTTTTCCTCTCAAAATTTACCAAAGATACAGGTCTCCAGAATGAATATTTAAATTTTTCCGAGGGCATGATGTGTACAAACAACATTTTTAACCACCAAGTGCGCAAAACCTCGTGAAAAAAAATATCATGTGCTCTGCACTGGGGCATGAAAAGTACAACTTTATGTACTCGTAACATACTATTTCATACCTGATGAAAGAGAAATTGATCGATGAGATATTTTCATCACAATTCGTGTTCTGATATGCTGATATTGACAATGATAATTTATTTTTTTTTATCAACTCCCTCATGCATGGATACTTTCAGTTAATGTACACGTGTACAGGACACACCCTCTTTTTCTTACAGCCTTTATCGATACTCACGTGTCCCTCGATCGATATATCGTGTGTGTTCCATGCATGATAGGGTTGACAATTATTTTCTAAAATAAGGAACGAGCTGATGCGCGTTGCTTCTTCACAAATATTCTTCATATTTTTATTATCCATACAACCATTGGAGTTTGCGATATCCCGGATATATTCCATTAGTCCTACATCGTATTGACTACTTTACAATAAAAATTTTGTCCTAACTAACAAAAAAAGATGATAAATAACCGAAAATAATTACCAAAAAAATTATCTTCACCCGCAAATGAGTGTAATTATTCAAATAAAAATTTCAAATTTCACAATGAATACGCAAAAATAATTGTGATAACTGCACGACGATAAATTTATCTTTTAAATTATCCTAATGACATAAAAATTGCGCTAATTAAATAACCATTTAATTATTATTAAATTAAGTCAGAGTTATTTATGAAAACTGAAACAATTGACCTCATGGGTATAGACTACAGAAATGGAATATACCATTATCGATACGAAAGCATCAATAGGGAGCAACTGTCAATAGAAACTGAAACAATTTCGTAACTCAAACATTATCGATTGCGACAATGAGGGTCCTTTCATTTCCGCATAACATGTTATTTGCATGTTAATATTTCTGTTCAACAACGAACAGTCGACATATGATTTTTATCCATAAGTTGACATAATAATATTCGGTTGTATTCGAAAATCTATATGAATGCTATATCGATTAAACCTAAGGCCAAGAATTGTAGGAATTTAGTATCTCATTCTTACGTATTTCCCGTTGTGTTTCAACAATGGAAAATTTACTCCATCGTATCATACTTGACCTTCTTAATTTTGAAGTACCGCCAGCCAGCGTAACCAGTGATTGTTAAAAGTACAGCAGCAGCTAGAGTTGATCCAACAGCAACTGGTGCTGTTTCATCCCTTCCAGCTCGTGCGCTCAGAGATTTGCAGGAAAAAGACTCGGCAAAATCGTTAGTCTTGAATTTGAATGGCTGCAGTTGGATTGCTCTGTGACAGATTATTCATTATGTGAGTAATTCATTACATCTGGACAATTAATTTTTTGTATTACAAATTTTAATCACCTGAGTTCTAGGGTTGCATTGTTCTTTCCATCTGAGAGGGGAAGATCAATTTCCTCGCAGATGAACGACTTTCCGACGGGAGTTGGAAACAGCGTTGGATTGGATTTCTGATTGGTACTCAGTCGAATCGTTTTCTCTGTAATTGAAAAAAAAAATTTTGACACATGGAGTAATTAATGAGGCAATTCCTCCATTGGATTTTACGCAAAAAATATTCAAACCTTTTTGCTTGAAATGAATAATCTTAACAGAATTAATTAAAAGAAAGTTATGACAAAGTCATCCGTGAAAACTATTAAAATTCGCATCCTCTCGTCGGTCACGCCATACCAGTGAATGTGCAAAAGTCCTAGCAATTGAATTTTATGAAGTTTCAAAAAACCTTGATGATAATTCCTTAACTCTTCATTGGAGATCTATTCTACTTACTGGGTTGATCGATATGCTCGAAATGACGGTCACTGGAGTTGTAAGTCAACTCGATTTTATCCACGTACCATCTCTCACCCCCGGGTGTCTGCAAACAAATGGAAAATTATCAGTATATTTAATCCCCTCATGTGTAATTACAGTGGAATTTTTACAACAAACCTTTGCGAAGCTCCAAGACAATACGTAAGCGTCCCACTTGAGTGACATAGTGACAAAATTTTCTTTCTCGCAGTTTCCAGTGACAGTGGCATGATCCGGAATGTAAATATTCGCTGTGCGTTCATCTCCATAGGTTGTGCGATACTTTGCAGAAATAAGAGCATCAACTTGAAGGAGAATACATGCCCGTCCATCGGGGCTATTAAGCCTATAAAGTACTGGACCACCCGACAATATCTTGGGAGCTGGTGGTGTTGAAGTTGTTGTCGAAGTTTCACTATTTGTGGTCTTCATCAACCCCAGACTCTTCGGCTGAAAAAAAAAAATACTCCATTGAAATATAATATCATATGACTTATAAAAGAATTTTTTTATCGAAATAAAAGCGGATTTTTTTTATCGAATAATGAAATAACATGAAAAAAGACTGGAATCATTACGAAATATTTGATTCAAGTATATATTTTCGTGGTCTCTATTCAATTTACTAGTCGAATAAATTTACCCTGTGAAAACCAATACCTAAGGCTTGGTACTTAGCATATAACATTTCGCGGAATGTGTAGGTGTGGTCAAAACCCACTCACGAACAGGTGAATGGGAGCAGTAGCATCTGCGTAAACTTCTGACGTACGACTGAGTTTAATAGAAAAAGTGCACGAGGGTGTGATTACCCTTAGACTCTCACAACTCTCGGCTCAAACTTTTATTGAGTTTTTTCTGCAATTCCTCGCAAGTCTCGTTGAAGCAATTACTTTTCTCGTAATCAATACAAATGTCGCTGTTTGGGGTAGAAAATAACTTCTCTATATTTTTCCTTCAACTCACTATTGGTCGTGGTGTACTTTTCAATTCTACGATTGTCCTGCTTGGTCTGCTCGTCGTGTACAATTCATCGTAAATTCTCTGTGGTAATGATGTAGGTACACTGAAGGAAGTGGAGAATAGGCACCCTAAAATAAAAATTCCACAATTTATGAATGAATTCAGGGAGAATATTTTGTCGTTCGAAATTATTTCGGTTTATGAAACATATTTTCTTTGAGGGATGGGAAGTAAAGGGTAAAAACCGAAAGGGGTATCATATAAATAATTTACTTACATAGTAGGACGAATTCCCTGGAAATTATTGAGTGGAACATGATGTTTTAGCTGGGAGGAATGACGAGAACTGGAGTCGAGGTTGATGATGGGATTTTAAGGACTCGTTTTGCTGCACAGTCAGTACTCCTTTGACAGTACAGACAACTTTAATTTGATAGAGGGGAGACAGGTTCCATCATGAAGAAGGGAATCGCGCAACCGATCAATATAAATGTAAGGCTTTGCCATGCGCCACATGTCTGGAATACTCACAGGCGAACCCACAAGTGCATTCTCAGCCTTTGATCATATTTCTTTCATATTTTTTGAGCTGGTAGTTTCCGAACGACACTAGATGCCAAAAATTTGATAGACTAGAATTGCATACAATTGTTATTTACCATGATCAAATATAGGACTTCTATTCAAATTCAATTCAAATATTTCGAATATGAATTTCATCAATGAAACATGCCACTCCACCTGTCGTCTCGATGATGTTGGTATCTTAGGTTTTCTTTTCATCGGCTGGTGATAAGACAGATATTCGGATTTTATAAATGTAGTCAAGGAGGATTGACTGAAGTAGAGGCTGAGTTCTGGGGGTTTTTGGCGGGTTTTCTAATGGAAAAAATTATTTAATATATTGAAGATATACTCCTAATGAAATTATAATTTTATAATCAGCGCGTTGTCTAATTGGCAGCGTGCTCGGCTAGTACGCCGACGGCTGGGGTTTGATCCCGCCAACATTCATTTTTTTTTTTTAATAATTCCTATTTTTTTATTTTGTTAATGGCTAATCAATGAAAATATTGTTTAAAAACTGAATTTTTGAAAATGGAGAAGATATCCAGTGAAATTGAAAAATTTGACATTTTTGAAAACGAAACTTTTGCAATATATATACTCCTAATGAATTTATAATATTGCAATAAGCGCGTTGTCCTAGTGGTAACGTGCTCGACTGGCACGCCGGCGGCCGCCCGGGTTCAATCCCGGCATCATTCATTTTTTTTTTATTTAAATAATTCCAATTTTTTTTTTTGTTAATGGCAAATCAATCGAAATATTGTTTAAAAACTGAATATTTGATAATCGAGGAGATATGCAATGAAATTGAACAATTTGACATTTTTAAAAACGAAAGTTTTTCAATATATATACTCCTAATGAAATTTAATTATTGTAATAATGC
>NW_011887845.1:62572-92225 GCF_000806365.1 Fopius arisanus
AATTTCATTGCATATCTCCTCGATTATCAAATATTCAGTTTTTAAACAATATTTCGATTGATTTGCCATTAACAAAAAAAAAAATTGGAATTATTTAAATAAAAAAAAAATGAATGATGCCGGGATTGAACCCCGGCCGCCGGCGTGCGAGTCGAACACGTTACCACTAGGACAACGCGCTTATTTAAAATTATAAATTCATTAGTGGTATATCTTCAACATATTGAATAATTTTTTCCATTGAAATTCCACAAGATGTGGTTTCCCCCTTCCCCACGTTCAACAGTTGGCTAAATTTCAGTTAAACAAATAAAAAAAAAAGCATTCATACCGCAGAAAATAAAATTCACCCCGTCGACTTCATGGACACCCCAGCATTGCAATAAAAACATGGTTAATAAAAAAAAACACCCCCGCATTGCGTGTGGTGCCCTCCCTCTCTTGGGGTGCAGTACTACGATGCACCTGGGGTCACTCAAACCCCCACAGCTGAACCTCTACTTTAGTCCATCCTCTTTGGATGTACTGATGAAGAAATGTATGGATATTAAGGGGGAGGTGGAGGAATAATTAATTTTCTGAGAAAATCATTAGGTCCTCTGGGAAACATTTCTACGAATCTTGATTTTATGATTTACACACAAAAATATATAAAATTAATGCTTCATCTACCATTCTATATATTTTCCAAGTGAGTAAAATTGAAAATATGACGTATATTCCCGTTTAAAAATTATATATTTGATATATTCTTGGATGGAGGGTCCCTGCAGACTTCGTACCTTGCCTGCTTCGATTTTTGCAAGAAAAGAAAACGATGACAATCGATTGGACATTGTCTGAACAATGCACTGAATTTTTTTGCTGCCTAAGAGTCAGTGCCCCCTGAAAAATCTGGGTCAAATGACTTTTGTCGAGGTGTTTTGAAGGAAAATAGAGTGAAAAAGGTCATGACTCTCCTGAGGAATCCGAGAATCTAGCAACAGTGTCCCACTAAAATCCCCCCACATCCCCAATACCCCCAGAATTATCAATCAGTGTGACATACACAATTTCAGCGACAGTGGCGCAGTCACTTGTAGTTTAAAGAAACCCAACATGGCAGCCCGATCGAAAACAACTCGATGCAACTTCCATTGAAGTGACAAAGCATAAGACCCAGACAATCCCCCAAATAGCCATCAAAAAATAAAAACCCAGGCCCTCTCGACAATCCAATCAATAATGTGAAAACAATCGTCGGAGGGTGATGGAGAGATAACGCTTGAGGTATTTTCAGTGTTCGAGAGTGGAAAAAAAAAAGTTCTGAGAATTTTTGTATACTTTGAGCCTCGTATACTCCAGGTAATACACGACTGAAATTTCCGTCGTCCAATTGGGCCCCACGGCACTCCAGCAACGTTCAAATTTCGTAACGGTCGTTCTCCGAGCCACGCAGAATACGTTTGACAGGTATTTAACATAACAGAGGTTTTTTCGGAGAATTATTTCGTGTACGTTGTTTGCCGGGGGTAGTTGATTCTTCGGTGGAATTTTTTTTTTGTCAAATTGGAGCATTCGTACTCACGTTTGTGGAGGTGAATTGTTAATTGATGCGTCCACAATATTTTACATAATAAAAAGAAAAAAGGCAATTTATCGCACTTTTTTTTATTTTATCTTGGAAATTTCGGGTTACCCCTTCAGTTTTTAGACTTTGGAGGATTCTAGTAATTGCGTTTTTTTTCTTTTCGATTTAATTCTGGTGTTTTTTTTTGTTTACAGAAGTTTTTATCTACAGAGATGATGGAGGACTGCAATGAGGTGTTGGTCTGCGCCACCGAATTTCTTAAGGGTTTGTATGATTTTTAGTATTTTTTAAAGAATTTTTTTGGGGCTTATCTGAAGTCTCGGTGGAGGTCAGGAATTCCGAGGAAGTCTTTGGGAGGAATTAGTTAAGTCCGAGGTTAGTGTAGGCGGACGATGTCGAAGGGAGTGTCAAGGACTGTTCGAATTGCGTTTAGCATCAATAGATATTTCATTTGTATCAGCAATTACGTGGACGAGCCTTAGAAAAATTGTAATTTCACAATTGAGAGATTTGCGCATTGAAAACCTTGCTAATCAGTCTGTGAAATCTCAGGCTTCATTCATTATTTTCTTTAGTAAATATAACGTGAAAAATAACAGGAAATTATCGAGAGGAATGAATCTAGGGCAAATGATCTTGTCCTTCGATATGGGAATTACTGATTACCATGCCCTAATATTTTCTTATCATTATTTCAGATCGTTTCTACCTTGTCACCCTGCAAACTGATATCAAACCCAAAAGTACCACAGACACGCACTACTTTAGTATTGACGATGAATTGGTATACGAGAATTTTTACGCCGACTTTGGGCCACTCAATCTCGCAATGCTGTACAGATACTGCGATACAGTTAACAAGAAACTGAGAGCTATTGCCTTAAGTAAGAAGAAAATTCTTCATTACACAACTACAGATCCAGAGAAGAGGGTCAATGCTGCATTTTTAGCTGGCAGTTTTGCTGTGAGTGTTGATCATGGGAAAATTATTTTCTTTTGGTGGACAATGGCCTCGGTCTGGTCATCGTCATTTATTAATTCCATTCATAATTGTTTTTTCAGATACTGTACTTGAAGAAGACAGCCCAAGAGGCCTACGAGTTGCTGATGAACAGTCCCCACAGTCCACCATATCAAATGTTTCGTGATGCCTCATTCGGACCTGCATGTTTTCAAATATCTCTGAGAGATTGTCTGAGTGCTATTCACAAATGTCATCGTCTCGGCTTCTTCAACTTTGATGACTTCAATCCCAAGGAGTACGAGCATTTCGAGAGAGTTGAGAATGGGGATCTCAATTGGATTGTACCGGAGAAATTTATTGCCTTCTGTGGACCACACGCTAAATTGAATAATGAAAATGGTAATTACTCGTTGAAATAAAAAAATTAGGAACCGTCCAGGGAGACTGTAATTTTCGAATTTATTATCGATGCCAATTGATAATTTTATCATCTTATCTAAATTAAATTATCAATTTATTAACGATAATAATTATTTTCATTGCTGAAAAAAAAATTTATCAAATTGCAATTCTTCATATTTCAGGATATCCATTGCATGCACCAGAGTCATATTTCTCGTACTTTCAACGGAATAATGTGACGACGATCGTGAGATTGAATCAGAAGATCTACGAGGCAACGAGATTCACTGAGGCCGGTTTTGATCACAAGGATCTGTTCTTCGCTGACGGATCGACTCCCACTGACTCGATCGTACGTCAGTTCTTGAAGATATCGGAGAACAATCCAGGGGCCATCGCAGTTCATTGCAAAGCTGGCCTTGGGAGGACAGGATCGTTGATAGGGTGTTACATAATGAAACATTACCATCTGTCATCTCATGAAACCATTGCATGGATCAGAATATGCAGGCCTGGCTCTGTTATCGGTCATCAGCAGAGATGGCTCGAAGATAAAGAGAAATATCTCCACTCATTGATAAAAAACCCGTTGAGGGCTGAGAATGGAAATCCTCCTCATCCCTTTGGAATTTACTCGAGAATCGGACGACCGAATGCTTTCTCGGCTGTGCCGAGGTGTCCTAATTTGGGACAGGATAATGTCTCTGGTATATTACACCGAGTCGATGGCATTCGTCTGGACGATACGTCATCCCCAACGACGAGTACCAGTGTTCCTCAAAAATTCGCGTGCATGACGCAGGGAGACAAATTGAATGAAATAAAAATACGTAGACGACGTGCCGGTAGTAATTTTTACGTGGAAAATTCAATAGGACAGCCTGCGGTTGTACTGTAAGTATATTATTATTTTGAGTCGTTATTATCACATTTTTTTTTTACATCACTTTGGCAATTTGCTGAGGAGATAATTGATTCATTTGAATTTCATTTTATTATTCAATTATCTCTTCATCGATGTATCAAGCACTAATTCAATTAACAAAATCCAAGGAACAAAACCAAAACCAAATATTTCAGTCCGAACTTGGGACTTTTACTGCAATCAAGAAGTCAGAAAGGCGGGATATCACCTTTAGTTGGATCCAAGAAGGATACCAATAAGCGTCTCCTAGCGCGTTCAACCACAACGACACTCGTTAAAAGGTCCGTTCTTTAATAACACTCATTATCACCTCATCATCATGTGTTCTCATTTGTGCTGTTGCATGTAATATAATTGTTATCCAACCCAAAAATTCCTGGGGGTGCATGTGGGCCTTATGCATCATTTTTGGCTACATAATTTTTTTCGCATTGTAGAAAAATTCCAGAAGCTCCAGGAGAATTTTAATTTTAATTTCCTTTATTCTATTAAGGTGTTATCTCCAAAATTGTGGCAATTCAATAAGTCAAGTGAACTTTTATCGTAGCATTTCATCGCAGAATGATATGATTGTCGTGAGAATCCGCAGAGATGTACCGCGGTATTTGAATTTTAATTTTGCAATTAATAACTGCAGAAATCCAAGGCGAGTGACTGGAAATTGCAAACCATCCCCTTGCTCGAGGCCTAAAACAGCGAGTCAAATGGCTCTGGATATTGTATGGTCGAAAACAAAAAGTCCAGCTGCTTCGAAGTCTATGGGTGTGACCAAACCAGTAACGAGATCGAACGTGAGGGAGACGTGTTTGGGAGACAATCGTGCTGCAACATCATCAACGAGCAGTCATCCTCTTCAGCAGTCACAATCTGGCATGAATATGGTTCTCAGATCAGCAGATCGAGTCAGTCGATATAATTCGTTGAGGCAGTAAGTTATTCTATCAAATTTTCATTGGGTTCTTTCCATCGTCGCATTCAATTAATTAATCAAACGGTTTTAAAACATTCATCGGATATTAATTCTGAAGTAGTTGTGGCATGATTGCATGGAGGGAATTATTAATATTTGAGAAGTTAAGTTGGATAATTATTAATTATACCCAAGAAAATGAAAAGAAATACGTTTTAACCTGTGGCTATTAATAAATGATATTTATTTTTTGTAAATAAATAATTCACTGAACTTGTCCGAAAAAAACAATTGGAATTTTTTTTATGACAATTTGTAAAATGAATGGCGCAATTCTCAATAATGTCCAGCTTAATTACTCGATTATTAATGTAAATTTAGCACTGGAGGGCTAACGAACAAAGAAGAAAATCCATACGGCGTTTTGCTTTTGTGACTTGCAGTGCGCGCACGACAATAAGTTCGAAAACAGCATTTATCAGATGATTAACCGATATTCTTAGTGGTGTTGGGGCTGAGGCTAGCATCACCCGTACATCGAGACAACGGAGAAGATCACACCGTTTAAACCCCATCGTACAATGAGAGAATATCGACCAGAGGCTTTTTAAAAACATTTCATTTGTGGTATCAAACAGCTAACACCAATCAACACGAAAAATGGCTTATCAATTTTCAGTGTCTAATGCATTACACACCGATGTGATAACAATACACGTAATTATCGGGGGTAAAAGACTTCAACCGAATACATAATAATGTATCTAATTTTAATAATTATACCCCTTTTTTTTTATTATTTTCAAATTTTTATAGAATCATCGCTGTAAAGTAGTTTGTATCAAATTAGTGGCGGCTAATATTCTTATAATATTAATATTCTGAATTATGTATATAGAGTTATCATGTGGTAGCACAAGAAATTTTTGGGGTTGATAATGGATATTCATATTTTAGGTGAAGCCCCTTCGCTGCTCTTGCAGTTTTTCAATGTATTCAGATATTTTTTTTTTGTAAATCTTCGGAGGATATTTGCAATCATTTGTGATTAAATATTCAAGGAAATATTTTTTAATGGAATCGATGATTTGTTGGTAGGGATTAGGAGATCCTGTCTTTTAAAAATGTGATCAAGTTTCGGACATAATCAAAAGAATATTATCGATCATTAAAATCGTATAGTCTAATTGATATTGGAGAAAAGCTCAAAGGTACAAGTTCGATGGATATTCAACAATTAGTCGTTACTTTTTAATTTTATACAAAGAAAATTGGTTGGCAAAGTCCTGGGATCTCCTTGAGTATAAATAATTGTGATATAAAATAATGGAATCAATAATACATCACAAATGATGCATCTATCACTTTTTTTTCGACTAAATTCACTGACTTTAGACAGAATAGAATTAGGTTTTTGTTGATCAATGGTGCGTGTACATTATATATAAGTATTATACATAATACCGACATAAAAATTGAGTACTTGCACATTCTTATTAATGAAGGACGACCCGAGGTCCGTCTAATTGTCACTTAATGTATTCACAGTATTTTAGTAAAGAGTAAAAGCATTTTCTGAAGTTTTCACGAATGTATAGAATGTTACGTATTCGTAAATGTAGAGATCATTGTCGAGGCACATTTAAATAACACATTTTTGAAGGATATGTATGGCGAATCATGGATTTTAATGAATTGTACATGTTTTTAAGAAAATTGTACGGTGCAACAGAAATTTTTAGACACCACCGAATCTCTTATGTATATTCTCTGTTAACATTTTGTCAATTTTAATATGAAATAAAATCATTACCCAGATGGGTAATAATGGCAATACTAATTATTTCGTTTGTCTCATGCTTTTTAAAAATATTTTTCATCAATTTCCACCTCAAAAAATCATAAATGAAATCGTTGGGTCGGTTGTACATTTTTTTTTCGCCTTCGCATTTCCAAAAAGCAAATCGTCTCGAGTGTTGAAAGAAATAACTAGTCCAAATGTATACAAAAAATGTAATTTATTCTCAATTCATTAATTACAAAATCTTTTTACAAATAGAAAAATATAAAAATGTCATGGATTCATTGACATTGAATTTCTGACAGGAATAAATAATCAGATGACTTGGATCCACCACTTGACTATTGGTACTATTTAATAATCTCGTAATTGTTCTCGTGCATTAATGACTCATCTACAACCCCATAAAGAATCAGAAAGAAAAATTTACCTGAGTAAAAAATACACAACATAAGTAGCCAATGCAACCCAGTGACTGGCGAATCCCAGCTGTGACCACTTTTCGATGGTGTGGCTGTAGCTGTAGCCAGTCTCCTGCAGATCCGAAGTATCGAACATCAGTCCTAAATAAGCTAAATGGAAGACCGATAATACTGAAAATCCGAGGTTCGCGACAATGACCCAGTAACAGTTCTGAGAATTTTTTTTATGACAGCATTTCTCAGTTGGGCATCGTTTCGCTGAGATGCACGCGTCAAACGCGTGGGCAAGAATATTCCTCAATTGGAATTCGACGTACGTGTAGAACCCCAGGCTAAGGAGAACAGCAGCTAGTTGGAAATTTAATCCGTGGAGAAGGGCACTGGTCAAGTACGTGAGTGTCACTGCACTAAATTTCCCTATGCGCTTTGTCGCTGGTCTAAATATATCTGCAAAGAAAATTAAATTGATGGAAATTTTTCTTTTTTTTGGAGATCAAATTCGCTGGAAGTTGTAAAATCCGAGAGGTGGGATTTAATATTTTTAAAATCGATTTTCCCACTTTGGTATTTAATTATTGATGCAGAAAATGTCTCACATAATTTCAACCACGTGTGCATGGGAATATTCCACGAGACAACGACCTGCACCAGTGATCTGGGAATCTCAATATCCACAGGTTTAACAATTGTCGTGAGGGACGATGGATATCCACCGAGTAATAAAACACTCGAAGAGGCATAACAGATGAAGTAATGAGAAGTCCTGAAAGACAATGCGTCTCGATATGCCAGGATCCACCTGCGAACAATTCAAATAAAAAACGTCGAATGAGACCTCGAATAATTTGTAAGTTTGAAAATCTCACTCACTTCGTTGAACTATCAGCCAGTAGCCACCCACCCCAACAATTCGAAACACTCAGGAATATGAGGGAAACAGTATAATGTTTAATAATGTGAATAATCCATTCCAAACTCTGGAAAAAACACAAAACATAGAATAAAGGAAATTAAATTATTCATTACGTCTGCACCTGAGTGGTGCCCTTTCGGTATTTAATTATTCTTGATAAATGATGACCTTAAAAATATTTTCAACTCACTAACGATGACCTTTCGTTGTCCAACAATCCAATGTAATCCTTGAAGCTGACCCAGGGGCCAAATAAACACGTTGCAGCCCCGAACAAATACCCGGGGTACTGCCAGATATTCGGAAAATCATTATTATTCGATTTATCGAGGGAGACACTGACAGCTTTCATCGCCGCAATCATCATGACACTCCGGACTTTGTGCCAGGCTGTGGGCTCCATAGTATATTCACAGTACAAAATTATTAAAAGACTAGTAACAAAAACCTCCCAACCCCTTTGGTATCGACGAGGTAAACACAAACAGCCGTAAGATAATACTGCATAGGTGAGTAATAAATACAGGCATTCAGGCACATAATGCTGGACTGTGAAGATTCCAATTGCAATAGACAGTACGTGAAACAAGTGATGTGGCAGTTTTCCTGGAAAAATTAATATTTCACTTCAATAATCGTAATTAAAGGAGAGAACGAAATAAGCCGGCTTGCCTCTTCATTCAATTTTTCGGAAATATCTCGGGAATAAGGGGAGATAGGAAATTCATGATCTAAATCTTTTTTGTAGAGTTTACTGAGAACTGGGGAAAATGTCATTATGAAGATTTTATTATTTGGAGTAGTTCCCGAGATATTTCGGAAAAACTCGGTGGAGAGTTGAGTTAATGGATAGGGAGCACTTACTGATGAGTATAATCTGAGTTAAAAAATTGAAAGCTAATGATGACAGTAATAAAGGACTCAAGTACTTGACAGTCTCAAAAACACTTGGCACAATGCAATTATCATAAACATCTCTCAATGTGTCAACATTTATGTCTTCGTACTCATAATCGTACTCGAACATCTGTTGATCGCAGTCTTCACAATCCGTCTCCTCGGTGTAAAACGGTGAGTCGAATTTTTCACTGTACATTCTTAATTTATTTTGTTAATACGTGATTTTGGATGTTTTTTTCAAATTAATAAATGGAATCGGCCGGAGGTTATTCTCACACTTGTGTTTACAAGCCGAACTCGCCGATTAGTCCCTAGGTGTTGAACCATCATGTATCGATATTTTAACAAATCGATATTTGGTATCCATGCAATTTTTTATCGAAATTTTTCTCGTCTGATAATCGGGATATACCGATTTTTGACAGCGCAGCCATACATTTTTTTTGTATCGAGAACTGAAAAAGACCGGTTCTTACAAATCGATTCTTTTGTATCGATATGGACCTCTTCACTTCGATTCGATTATCAGTATCGATATTCATCATTTTTACTGCCTAGGATTAAAAAAATAATTTGGTAAGTCGATCCTTTTATCGATATGGACCTTTTCCTTTCGACTTGATACAACTACAATCGAAATACAAGTATTCATTATACCATTATTCCCCAGAAATACCGGCCTGTAGATAAATCATAACGAAGAGTGGGAAGAATCGTCGGTTGTGGAGTGCCTTAAAAAGCACCTCTCATTTTCTCCTCCACCCCCTAGCCTACCCCACCCGCGTAAAAATCATCGCCAAACTTCAGAGTGCGTGCGCTGCACGTAGAAAATGGTTGACGCACCTTGGTATCCCGTCGGCAGTCCCTAAATAATAATAATAATTCTCCCAGTGAAGCAAAAAGTGTTATCCCGAGAATAGTTAAACCACCGATTAATCAGCCAGGCGTGTGACAATGTCAGTGTAATTTCCAATAACTCAGTACTCCTCAGAACCATCTGTTTGCGGTTCTACTCCTGTTGGAAAGGGGGGGGGGGGGGGAGGGTATGTACCAACTACCTGTTCTACTCCGCAAGCAAATAATTGCCGAATAAATAATGACAAACCCCCGGTAATTAACGGGTGAATGAGAAAAAAAAATGGAGAAAAGAGGAATAAATTGATATTATCTTACGGGAGTATTCAGTTTGCAATGTGCAGGTGATGTGCATTGAAAATTCAATTGTTGGAGAAGCTACCTGTCATTGGAGTTGATCGTGGCTTTCCCTGGCAACAAGTGTCGTTTTACCAACTCCGGAAACAATGACTTATCGACAATCGGGCCCACGCGATTCGTTAATTTCAGGTTCCAAGTCATTAGATTCGGATAATTGCTTTGCTCTGACCGTTTTTATTACTTTTTCCGCTAATTAAAGTCATTCTTGAGACCCCGGATCGGTGTGAAAACATTGTTTAATCCGTTTTTAGCAAGTTGTTAATTTTTATTAATTCGGCATTTATCCAGTGGAAATTTCATAACACAGAAAATTGGGGATTCACTGAAATAAAATGAATTTCATTTAATTGCGCTTTGTTTTCAATTTTTATTGTCAAATTGTGAATTTCTAGGAATTATTTTAGTGATTGGGTATTTTTCCAGTGAATATTTAAAAATATTTTTGGAAATTGAATAGTAATTAATTGTAGAATGACATCGTTTAGTGATTTCAACTCATTTGGAATTTTTTTTTTCAATAAAATTCGAGTTGTCAATATCAAGAAAAATATTTCATTTTAAATTCATTATATTTTCAGTTTTTCACTGATTAAATATTAAAAAACTGTGGAAAAAATTAACGGACACGATGGAGAAACGGCAGGATGGGCTGGCTCCGTTTTCCTCTGGTGAGTTTTTCTTTCATTATTCCAAAAATCCAGTTTATCCTTTTTTGTGATTTTTTCCTCATTGAAAAAATGGTAATTCAGAGTTTTTTATTATTTCTGAGGGAGGAAAAATCAAAGGAAAATTTTTCCGGAAGTTTAAGTGCAAATCCAGGTTTTCCTATATTTTTTCATGATTTTTTTTATTGTAAAAAATCGTAATTTGGGGGTTTTTTCAATTTTTGGAGGAGGAAAAATCAAGGAGAAATTATTTCGGGAGGTTTAGGGCTGGTCCAAGGATTTCCCAGAATGGGGTGGGGTTGGGTGGTTCGGGGTCGCTCTTCACTGCCCTGTGCAATGCTGGAGGGGTTGCAAATACCCGAGAGGGGGTGTAGTATTGCTGTGTGTGTTCGAGGTCGTGGATCAATTCGGTATTGTCAAGTTTTTTTTTCATTTCCCCTTCGAATGGCTGAAAGCAACAGTTCTTACTCGGTTTTATCAGCAACGAGGTAATTGTTGGCAGTATTTATTTTGGGGAGAGAGGGGGGAGCAGTGATAAGAGGTTGCTATGGTAGAGAATTTTTGAGGAGATTTTTAATGAAGGATTTTAGTGCGTACGGAGAAAAATCGTTTTTCTTTGGTGAAAAAACGTGCGGTATTCGCGATAATTTTCACTTTACAGAAAAATTTCTGGGAACTTTTTTGTTGGAAATTCAAATCCCCACGAGAAAGTCAGTTAGAAAAAAATTGCTATCTCCGCTGTACTCGAAGATATGTCCAAAAAACGGAATTAAATCCTGCAGTGGCTCGATGACCTACAACATTTGACTTGGCGCCAATTATTGATGAATATCTTCTAAACAAAAGGAGATACCAAAAATTTCATATAAATCCTTTTTCCACTACACATTACGTTCTACAAAAAAGGTGTTAATGAAAATTCATGCATCTCTCTTCATTTACAAGATATTCAGTGATAACGGAGCCTAGGTGAAGTGCGCTTATTCTGGTTCAGGACAAATTTGGAATCAATTGATCTGGTCTCGCTGGTTCGTCGATGAATTAAATTAATTCTTGATAAATCAATAGAAAGCAAATGTACTCGACGTAGAATGACGACTGATTAAATAAGAGGTGATTTAATTAGCCACCAATGACACGTGCCTTTCATCAGGGAAAATAATAATCAAAATGTTGAGAATCTCGATAACGATTCAACTTCCCACTGAATGCGTCAAAGTGACCTGGTTTCTCATTGTAGATACTTCCACTCTGTTAATACGAAAATACTTGATAGACGTTGTACCTATACACTGCAATTGTTCCCTTGTTTTCCATCCCCGAAGCAAAATGCGAGAGTATCGGAAAAAGACCGAGAGTGTAATCAGAATCACAACGCCAGTACAAAGGATTAATCATGCAGCACTCGCTGAATTTCCGCTTTGATCTCTTTTCGATAAATTTCATCCAAGAATTGAGTGAAGATTTGAATATATTTTCATCAGAAAGCCAAAGGATTTTCCGGCGAAAAATACTGGCTTCCATTTCAATCCTCTGTGAGGAGGTGCAATGAAACATTCAAGAGGGAAGTGATAAAACTGAATAGATCGACTGGAAGTCACGGCCTTTTATGAATATCTCGGAATTTCGATTTCAAACTCGATAATCCCCTCCTTTCCTCTGATATTCAGGGGCTTGTCAGCAGATCTGGTGCTTGACAATTGATTATTTCGTGGAGAGAAAGAGACGAGTCCTCCCTGGGGAATAGAGACGTTTTCAAGGTGCAAAACATTCTCTTGTCGTACCTCCAATAACTAGAGCAGATAAATGGGTCGTCAGGGTGACTTTGCCACCGGAAATTTCCCCAGCTGTTTTACTACAATATCTCAAGTCTCTTTTCTTTATTATCAACTTCCTCGAGAGCGGAAGAGAGATATCTCCGAGTTGTCTCATTTTCCAGACAAATTTTTTGTGATTATTTCAAGATTTTTATACTCTTTCCACCAAAATTCCCGTTGTTGTAATTTTTCTGGAAGATTTACACTGGAATTAAATTACTTGTAGGTAAAATTGTTATATAAAATTGATCTGCTGTCAACAGTTATTATGATAATTTCCAGATGAATGTCCAAACAGCGGTGAAGACAGTGACGAGGATGTAGTGACAGATTACCTGAACTCCGAGCAGACAGACTGCAGTAATGCATCAGCTGTGAATGGTGAACTTGTCTCGACAATTGATGGAACTAATCACCAAACAGCTGATTATACCAAAGATAGCAAGTTGGATGTAGCAATGGCCGAGGGAAGTGATGAGCGTCGCAATCCCCAGAGTCTGGGTATCACGAGAAATCAGCAGAATCCTCTGGTACCAACGATCAGTGTAACTCCACACTCACCAGGATTGGCCAAGCACTACCCAGTCCTGGAGGACAATCTCCAGCAGTTGAATGAAATACACAGCAGTATCCAACGTATGCGTGATTTGACTCTCTGCACTGTTGGCTACAGGCTGCTGTCACAGTCGGACAATCTCCAGAGGTTGAGCTCATCTTGCCCATCGCTCTGTCCTCTGGGAAGAGCACCAACTGGTGACAGAGCTCCTGGCTCTGATCCCGATCTCGCCAATTGCTCCACCAACAGTTCGCCCACACATTTTCCACAGGGACAACTGCCTCCAGGTATGCTGGGGGTGGACAGGAGGAGGAGCTGGACTGATCTCGAGGAGAGCAGACAAAATCGACATCGGTGTGGGGTACAGAATCATCTCCAGGCACAGAATATGGTGATTTTTTTTTTCTCAATCCATATGAAGGCCAGTCCTTCTTGAGTTATTTATGTATCGAAAAAAAAAATTATTTTTACTTGATTTTTTTATTTTTGAACGTCATTCGTCAGAAGCTTGCGATTGGCCATCGCCCGAGGGCTGAGCCCTGGTATTTACATTTTATGCACCGGTGTATTGATTTTATTTTTATTTAGAATATTAACCACTTCCTTGTACTTTCGTTGTGTCTATTGATGTAAAATATTTTGCAAACTGCTGAAGACTTGATGCATCAGGTGGAAATATTGGATACATTTTTTTTTTGGAGCTCATTAAATTTATTAGCAGAACATCCTTTGATATTTCTTCCCATAATCAATAGTTTTCATATCCAACGACACAAGTGAAGACCGCAAGAATTGAAAATTGTCGAGGATATTGAGAGTCTGAAGGAGATTCTACCCTTTCGCGTGTAAAATCAATCGTGGTTGGTGTCGAGTAACCTCAGCCTTTTCCACACAATCAATTATTCATAAAATAGGGCATACGCCCAGGGGAGGCAAAATATTGAGGAAGTGGGAAAACGTCATAAATTTAAATCGACGATTTCGGGAATTTTGTATTCACATCTGCGTATAATGAGTAATTCGAAATGATGATTCATTTGTTTCCGAAATAATTCTATATTTGACGCAATTTAGGTTCGGTGAAAGATTTTTGCAGCAATCTCCAGTCTTTTATTAATCGATTTCCATTGCAAACCATCTGTCCTCCATATAAAAGCTTGCAGAAGCCAGATGAATGCCTCGGTTGTAGGAAAAATTGCACAGCGTATGGTTACAAACACCCGACGTATTCAAACAAATAATAATTCACGGAAAAATCGGATTTTTCCTCAATAAACCCTCTCCCCAGGGGAAAATCGGCTATACAATTTTTTCGGGGATTGATAAAAATAAAATAGCTTCTAACAAAAATGACTAATAGAGGAAAAGTGACGTTTCAGTGTTTAAAAACGGAAGCTTGTCTTTCCTGTTGTGCGTGCATATGTCTCATGCATTATGATTTCTCGTCTACCGACATTCAATCATCACTCGAGTGTAAAACTATCAATTAATTATGGGTGATGGTGATCCGTCGGGGTTTAACGGTGTATGCCAGACTCGTGAAATGGATCAGAATTATTTATTCAGTTCTGCAGAATGAAGAGGAAATTTCATTTCAACTGAAAATGGTGAAAATCAGATCTTTGAATTTTCAATCCCTCAGGATTAAATTTGTCTTCCAAATGGAAAAGATTGATCAATTAGTCTGGGATAGGGAGGGCGGACCTTCATGAAAATAAATTAATTAAAGAAGTTTACGTGATTTTCGCACAAATGTGGTCTGCAAGGAAAATTAATTGACTTATTCTGTTGAATTTCAGGAAAATTAGGGGTTTTTATGGGTGATGAGGGCGTAATTTTTAAATTCGTGTCATTATCAATATTTTACAACTTTCAGCGACAGCGGAGCATCAGCCTAAGTAGCCTTGACAGTGAAATGGACCTCGAAATTGATGGAAAATCAAGATCACCGTGTGCTAGTGTGGCAAATCGATCCTGCAGGTCTCAAACCAGCACTCACTCGCTCAATGAAGCTGATTTTGTTCAGGTGGGTTGATCATTTTCCCGATTCCAATTCATCAATTTTACTGATTAATTAATTATCCCCAAGTATGAGAGGAAAATGTATCACCAAAAAAATTTCAGATTGATCCACACAAGTCGGGGGTGAAACGAGTTAGCCAAAGACTAACAGAGACTGTGAACTTGTTGCCGGGAGTGACTGGATCACGTTTACCACTCCAGAAATCCATCTCGACTCCATCAATCATCGGACCACCAGGACAGGCTCCTCTGTGCGAGGGAACGAGAACAACACCTTCTCTAGCCACGTAAGTATGAAATAAATTCATCAGCAGATATTCTCGATATATCTATGCATTTGCTGTGCCTAATTCGCTATGATAAAAATTTTATATTCATTTTCTAAAAGGTAAACTCAGTAGTGAAGTGGTGAAACGAGTCCTTCAATAATTCTGGAGACTCGAATTTTTCAATGTAATTAAATACGTCTAGATCTCAAAATTTATTAATTTTCGGAGGAAATATCATGGGAATTTTTAATTGAATATTTTACGATCTACAAAAAAATGCTGTAAAGTTTCCACTCGACATCGATAGCTTCCGACATAAATCGATAATTGAGAAAACTTGGAAATTCAATTCGCCTCTATTGACGAGTTATCAACTGACCTAAAACCGTCCACTTCGCTACTGCATCTCAATTTAATCACTACTCCACATTATTTCGCACAACTAGAGTCTTTGGCATGCTCGTTTGCAAGCAAACAGAGTAAGAAACACGAAATTATTCACACAAATTATACCATAAAAAAATAATGAACGAGTAAAACTAGCCAGTGCTGTTGATTAAATGAACTGTCAAGTCTATTATTTATATCTGTACATTATTTTATTGAAATTAGTGAAAATAGTATGTATGTGATTTGTGTGTATTGCACTGAATTATTTTGCAACAATCGTGCATGACAGCAGAAGACACGAACGAAACGAGAAAGGTAGTGGAAGTGAAACTGAGACCGAGGATCCACTCCACAGTCATGCATATCATGGTGATATTATTCGTGAGGGTTCCCTCAATGCCCAAACCTCCCTCGACGAGCTCATGACCGAGTGAGTACATTAGATACCTCAATAATATTATTTTCATCGTGATGGAAGCGGTCAAATAAGCCACTCTGGAATTATTCCATATTTTTTCTTTCAACTCTCGATATTAGTGTTTAGGCTTTTGATCAGAATAATCAAGGCTTGATGCTTGCTATTTTTATCACTCCATTGAATTAATTGTTATGAATTTGTCGGGTACTGAGAGATATTCATGATTACAGTGGAGTCGTCTACGATGATCATCACTCAGAGAAAACTCGGAGAAAGCGAGGATCCCTGTTCTTCAGAAAGAAAAAGGTATATTTCAGTAGTCAAGACTTGAAAGGAGCAAGTTGAGTCAATTCTTGGGTTGATTTTTCGGAAATATCCCTGCAGGTGGGGGAGATGGCGAATTTTTTGGTGAAATTTTTTTATTCCTCTCGATCCTCCGGGCAGAAGAGGCATAAAGCAAAATTTTTCTGTCTCCCTTGGCTTCGTGATATTGCCCTTTTTACCATGTCACTGCAGATTTTATTTAATGGATTTATCATTGTGTTTTATCAGAGAATGAACGTTCGTTTGAAGAGTATTTTTAGACCCTTTGTGCCTTGTGGATGAGGGATTCATCAATATTATTTTTTCCATCGTGTTTTGTCTTTCCTCATCGATCCGTTAGAAATTTTTTCACTGCTTATTTTGTTTTGACTTCTATTCGTTTATTCATTTATTGAATTCTGCTGCAGGATAAGAGTGGAAAGAAGCCTAGTCAGACTCATCACTGGGTGGCAATGACTGTCCAAGGGAATTACATTTGTGATTATTGCATGAAACAGTTTGGAAATAAATCAGTTCTCCTCTGCGAAAGTAAGTATTCAGGATTGGTTAAGAATCAATTATTAATATTTTTTCTCGGATAATTTAATCAATTGTTGGATTAATTATTGATGCAATAGGCTGTGGAGTTATGGTACATCAGAATCAATCGTGCAAGGATCAGATGCCGAATGAGTGTGTCAAGCCGAAAAATAATTCCCACAAGGGTTCTACAAAGTCAATGTCGAGTGTATCAATAGTGACGAGCAGTGGACACGTAAAAAGAGGCTCCACAGTATCATTACCTCCATCAACATCAACCGGTCCAAACAGGTGAGTCTCTTACATCAAATTCAACAATTCATTGATTTTTTTGATAATTATAGTAATATAATTAATATATTGCATCGAGTCTTCGTGTTTATGGTCCAAGTCTCGCACGCTGCCGACGCACGACCGGATGGATCTCGCAGTTTTATTTTCAAAATTACTACAAAGTACAAAGTAAAATAATTCAAGAAATCGAAAAATAATGAGAGATTCAATAATTACTCCGAGATTCAGACTGGTCCAGGAGCTTGTTAAAACCAATATTAATTTTACCAATTATTGCAACATGAGATTAATAGAACGATCAATACTTACATAATTATTTATTAATTTATTAATCGTCCTTGTGTAGTTGCGTGTAGCCAGGTCGATGGTGCTTTGAAATATCGCGTTACTCAAACAATTCAAATCACAACTCATTATTTTTTTTACATATTAATTTAAAAAAATAGGCAATAGATTAACGCGTACAACGGCAATACCAGGAATATGGAACTTGCATGAAGCTTTTTGCATAAAAAAAAAAATTCGTGCGAGTTCCTCGTTGAGTGGAATTGAATGAGTGAAAAAATAAATTGCTGGGGAGGGGAAAAAATGTCGGTACCAAAAAGATAACGAGAGAAAAATAAAATGCGTAAAGTTGCGCTAATGCAGTGTGTGCTTTCTCCTTCCTCGTGCATTCCCTCCCGATTGCCAACTGTATTCGATATCAACGATAAAAGGGAAATAACCAACAAGAAAACGGTGACAAACTACAGCCCTTGGCGACGTGTCGCCACTAAACTTGGAGTCAAGTAAGTCGTCCCAGAATAATAATCACGAAATTGTGTCTATTCTCGTTATATTTATTTTTTCTCTTGTCAGTGTATTGATTCTTATCCATCACGCAAATGTTCGTCCAGTGTTCTACGATGGGACGTCAATGAATTCAATCAACTTCTCGTGGAATTGGTGTTTCCAGTTTATTTGTTTTTCATTATATTTTGTTGTTGAAGGAAATTGGAGCTGATTATCCGGAGGTTTATTCACATTACTCCCGCAGATACCATCCTAAAATTGTCAGACTAAATTCTCTCGTCACTTTCCTTCGACAACGGATTCACTTTGTCATCTAGAATTGGCACTAGATGGTTTTATTCATTGATTGAAACGATATGAGACACACGCCATTGCCCTGCCTGAGCTTAAAACACCTGCTTGTCTCGTTTATCTGTTATGATTCCGCTGTTATATTATTTCCATTACTCGTTCAATACTTCAGGTGCATGGAGAAAAGAATTGGATAGAAATTGACATGCCACTCATGTAATCTTGATGTCTACAGCGATTTCTAGATCTTTTTCATACGATATTGGAGCAAAAAAAATGAGGAATGATTTTTTGAAATTGAAAATTTCATAGAATCATCCATAATTATCCCCAGGGATTGCCGGTCGATTTTGTACGATATTTTTTAAAAAACAATTCCACCTCTCTGATAATTTTTACTCAACTTTTTTTCTCCATGTTATCAACGATCCGTTGCATACGACCGATTTAGTCCCAGGAGAATAACGGCTTTGCTTTGCTTAATCCGTGTACTTTTCAATTTCTCAATTTTATGTAATTCTTTTCCCCTAAGATAGACGAATTTTTCCTGTCATACCGTATGCGAACACCGATGGGGCGTGTGTTGTCTAAACAATTGATATTATCTTGACGAAAAAGAGTGAAAAGTGGATTTATCCAACGAAAATGAAAAAATTGTGAATAGAAATTCACGTGGGTGAATGATTTGTAGAAACCAAGGCACCGAGTCAATTATTTTTTTATGGAAATTCGAATGTGTTTTGTAGAGGCGAGAGAATATTCATGCCGAGAGTTTTTGTTTACAGCCAATCGATTAGCGAGGAGAAAGACGGAGAGGGACAACGTGAAATTGTCAGGTAATTTAATTGTTCCTAAAGATTACATCAATATTGAAAGCTTGTGGCAGACAATTTGGTGATGGAGTTGACCTTTACGTGATATTTTCCTTGGTATTTGAAAATCTCTGACTCAGCAGTAAAAAAAAAACATAAAATTTCCAGAACGAAATACGATAATATATAATATAAATAAAAAATTCTTGAACCAATATCTGCACTTCTGCAAGTCCCTTGAAAATTCTTGGAATGATTCCCGACGATTTCCTTTCAGTGCGTGGGAGGAGTTCGACTTCGGTGAGGAGGTGCACCAGCTGTCAGTGGGTGACATCGAGGGTTTGGATCCAGAGCTCGGTCTTGGTGGTGACGAGCCGGACTCCTGGAGTGCAGCAATCGGTCGTAGCGATGCTCTGCGTCTTGTAAATGGCAATGATCGTGAAGTTAAACGGCAAGAGCACATCTACGAATTTGTTCTTACAGAGAAGCACCACTGCCTGGTGCTCCTAGCAATGGAGAGAATATTTGCGGAGGGTCTTCGTCGTTATTTCCGCCTGACGCCCCCGGATCTCGAGCGAATGTTTCCCCGTCTGCGAGACCTCATCGACATCCACTTGAAATTTCTCCTAAAATTACGGAAAAGACAGAGGGCAAATCTGGTGGTCCCCACAATTTCGGACATCCTCGTTGATCAATTCTCCTTCGAGACCTCCACCCGAATGAAAAGCGCCTACGGAGAATTTTGCAGTCGTCACAGGGACGCTGTTGATTCGTACAAATATTACCTGCGCAATGATCCACGTTTTTCTCGTTTTGTCCGCCAGTGTCAGACGAATCCCCTCCTCAAGAAGAAAGGAATCCCCGAGTGCATACTCTTCGTTACCCAACGTCTGACAAAGTATCCACTCCTGGTGGAGCCCCTCATCAAAACATCAACGACGAACGACGAGAGGGGCGATTTACGCAAAGCCCTGGGTCTCGTCAAGGAGATTCTCGCTGACGTTGACGCTTGCGTTGCAAACAAAGAGCGTGAAGATCGAAAACTTGAGATTTACAATCGAATCGATGCCAAGTCATCGGCCACCCATCGAGATGCTAAATTCAAGAAATCCGATCTGATGGCTTCCAACCGTGTCCTCAAATTCGAGGGCAATGCCTACCTCATGCAGGGCCGGGGCAAAATGGCATCAGTCGTTGTTGTTGTCCTCTCCGATGTTCTATTTTTCTTAAATGAAACACGAGATCAGAAGTATGCGTTCTTTGTACCTGAGAATAAAGCGGGTGTTGTGTCTCTGCAGAAGCTTCTGGTTCGTGAGAAAGCGGGTCAGGAGTCACGGGGAATTTATCTGATCAGCAGTAATCCAAAGGAGCCAGAGATGTTTGAGCTGAAGGTGCAGAAACCCAAGGACAAGCAGATTTGGATACAATCGATCAGGGCAGCGGTGGAGGCTTGCCCCCAGGACAACGATTGCGAAAGCGATGGATTTGATCGTGGTGCTATTGCCAGTGATATATCACGATCCGGGAGCTCAGCATCGTCGATGCTGACGGTCGACGAACGCCAGAGAATTGCAAAAGCCAAGGAGAATCATATCCTCGGGATCGTTGGAGAATTGAGAAAAAAGGATACTGAACAGGCACTTTTACTCGAGGAGAAGCTTGCACTGCAGATGCGACTGCTGTATGCAGCAAGTGTTTGCAGTGATAATGATAATGAGAGTGAGACGAGGGAGAGAGAGAGATCTGAAAGGTGTGAGAAGGACGTGGATTACACGAGATTAGTGAGAAACGAGGGTACAGATTCAGCACAACTTTGGCAGGAGGTTGTGGTTGCTGTGAGAGAAGTTACGAAACTGGCGAGTTCATTGTCTTTCAGTGCTGGTGGTGGTTCACTGTCGAGGAGCTTGAGTTCAGCTGGTGAACGACACAGTGAGGCTTATGTACCACCAGCTCTGTGCGTACCCAGGAGAGCCGAGACATTCGCTGGTTTTGATCACAACAAGGAGAGATATCCCTGGAGGGATTCAGCTGCACTGCACTCGGTTATGTCACCACCTAAGGCGTGTGATCTGCTCAAAGGAAGGGATAAAATTGACAGGCCTGACGACGAGGGGCACGATATCAATAAGGATCAGCAGTTGGTTGCAATCAGACTATCTCATTACGTGTACACACTTTTATGCATAATAAGTAATCAGATGACGACAATAGACAGTCTTCAGGCGCAGTTGAGTGCCTCGAAGGATTGGTGTGGTACGTCAGCAGGTGGTAAATCATCGAGCCAGAATAGACCCAACTCGAATCGTCAGCTTGAGGAGCTCAGAAATCTCCAGGATCAGTTGAGTCGAGAGAAGGCTGCATTCAGAGCTATGACACAGCAGGAAAAGATGCAGATGCAGGAGGAGAGGAATGAGCTATCGAGGCTCAGGGAGCAGTTGGCTGCTGAGCAGAGGGATGTAACACAGCAGAGGGATCAGTTGTATCGAAGGCTGGAGGCTTTGGAGAGACAAGGGGTCTCTCTTGTCGCGCCATCAACAGCTAATCCCTCAGCTGCAGGCCATGGGCATTCCTCTCACACCTCCCACTCCTCTCATTTATCTCATGGCTCACAAGGTGACACACTCCTCCAGAGAAAATCCCTGCCTGATGCCAAGAGAATACCCCTGAACCTCATCAGTGCCACCAATCAGCAAAAAGCATCCAGTATTCCACCAGTTAAGCAACAACTCCCTCTCAAACTTGCCAGTGGCAGCAACAACAATACCACCAGACACAGCACTGGCACCAACAACAGCCCAGACAGACACTCGAGGACATCGAGCAGTCCTGCAGCTGTCACATCATCCACCTACTCGTCAGAGCTTGGCAATCACAATAATGGCAATACCTGTCAGCTTAATCGATCGCTGAGGATCAATAAATCACCAACCGAATCATTTCATCATCTCCATCATTCACAATCTCACTCACAAACCCACTCTCATCATCAGGGACATCAGCGAGGTGATGTGCAACCACAGGGACATCAGCAGAAAGCTGAGCCTCAACCACCGCTCGAGGAGGAGGTTATCTTCTTCTGACGACTCTTTCGATTTGGCCGAAAATCGACGCGTCCACCTAGAGCTGTTGACACACCAACTTCCTCAGGTACTCCTGTCTCCACTCCAACACCCACCCGCAGTCAGTCCAAGGACTCGCAGAGCAGGAGTCGTGTCAAGTCATTTTGACTTTCAGATTGAGAATGGTGAGGTATTTAACAACCGAATTCAATAGAGTATTTCAATCGAGTATTAGGAGACCACGTGGTCGCAGTAAATTAGTGCTCATCTTGTTGCTTAAACCGTTAATATTGTTGAAGAAAATGATGAAATCGACTGAAAGTTCTATTATATTAACGTTTTCACGTATTGCAACGTCAATATCCACGTATGAATTCATTACTGGGATTATTTTCTTCGGAGATGGTGTAGGTGATCACTCGATTCACAAGAATTCCCGGAAAAACTGAGGATAAATTGTGTGTATGTGGTTTTTTCATTATTTGAGGACATGCTCATTCTCCAGAATGATTGTATAACGATTTTTGTATATAATGACGCAGTGTGCATTAATTTCAGGTGATTAGGACTTTTTTGGGGGACATATGATGATTTTGTGGAGAAGCAGCATCAAGTCAGTTCGATTTGATGTTGATTATTTGACTTGGGGGTGTGGAAACACCGGTGGATCATTATTTTTGAAAATGTGAGACAGTATTAATGCAATGCACACTGCTTATTAGTGAGGCACTCTTGATTATGTGGAAAATGCCCACCTGAGGTGATTATTTTTCAGTTGTTCTATGTTTAATTAATGGTTAAACGATGCATTTAATGAAAAGACTTAATATTATTGACAATCGAATCTCATCCGGCAATTAAGAGTTTTGTCGTATTTCAATTTTAATGAGTGTCTCACGGTTTAAGTAATCAATCAGTATCTGTAGACTTTTCGTAATGAATTTATCGCACGTTGTAGATGTGCGAAAAAATAATAGATGACTTTTCTTTACTGGTACTTTAATACGGAAAATCATTAGGAGAACATTCATCAGAGATTGATGAGGACAGTCTGATGAGGGCAATTGTGCCTCGAATTTTATTTTAGTTCGGATTATACAGTTTTGTTTAAGGCAAGATTCAACATTCCTTTCGCATTTATTATCATATCATTCCGACATTTTATTTAGGAATTTCATTGGAAAATGAAGAAAAGGCTGGATTATCCACTGCCATTGTTGTTATTTGACAATTTTTCTTTTAAAATTGACACACAAAAAATTGTACGAGATTTGTTGAAATAATTGTTTTTTGATAATTGAAAATTAAGGAATTTGAGGGATTAATTGCATCAGTTGGAAATATCTGGGGATTTTTCTACTCTTGGCCTCGATATATTTCCAAATTGCATTTCTCTGTTCCATTGAATGAAAAAAAAAATTGTTTGTCTCCTTGACGCATTGTCATCGAAATGATTTGGTGATACGTTAGTCAACGTGCCAGTGTGCAATATCAATAAAAAGATTATTTAGAAACTCGAGAGGTGGGGAGAGAACTTAAAGATGAACTAAACGATGAGAATTCAATTGCTACAATAAAATGAAGAAGCGAAACCAATTCAGTAGCGAGGAGGCAAGGGGCGAGTTGATTTTGATAATACGTATCTTTTCAGGGAGTCTAAGGGAGTTGAGGAAATTTGGGAAAGAATCTCTTTGTAGATCTTATTCTAGTCCACAAAAGAATTCAGAGATAATCCCGAAAGTCCGACTGGGGAAAACGTCGACACGTCACTTGTTCGATTTAGCTAATAATTAAATTTTTGAATTTTTAGTTTATCCCTGAATCTAAGGGGGATTGAAAAATATTTGTTATGACCTTTTTTGTAGATTTCATTCAACTCTACAAATGAGTATCTGATAAAATTTTCGCTATCCCTCTTGGATTTCGAGATATTTTTCGAAAATAATTTCTCAAAAACGACTGAAAGCTCAACTTTTCATTCTTACATCTTCGGTACTGAATTGTTAATTGACATTATCCGCAAATCAATCGTGATGACAATAGAAAATACGGTTATACAGTAATCAATCGGTTGATGAAAACCCATTATGTATGGTGATATGATGGAAGAATGAAAGTCAAGTGGAAAAGTGGAAAAGTGAAAAACTGATGAACCACTTTGTCAAGATAAATGATGAAAATAATTGTGAAAATAAAGCTCGTTGTTAACTCGCAATGTTGTGTGCACGTGAAGACATCCAAGTTCGTTAATAAATAAATAAAAATAACAGCATTTAATGATTACTAATTCGTAAGTTTCGGGAGTAAGATGTAATACTGATTAATTCAGCTAGACAGGGCGTCATATTTGACTAGATAATATTTAGCCCGATAAATTGTAAAATAATTCATAATTATTCATAATGAGAGATGAATCATTCCAGTTTTAATTAGCTCAAGGCTAATCTCTCTTGCGCTCATTGAGGACTTCGAATGAATTTCCATCAGTCGCTTCATTATTTTCTATTCTGTAAATCTTTTAAACTTGAAAATACTGTGTTATGTCACGACTGAGTGACCAAATGACGTTTGATATGTCGTCCTTTTATTCTACTATTGTTATGTGAGGAAAATGAGGCGGGAGAAAACATAAAATTTGATGGAAAGTGGTAAAAAGTCATCAGTCGATTGTATTTAGTGATTCGATTTATTCAAAAAGTTATTCCATTCGATATTTATCGCAGAAACTTATCGGTGTGGGGAATTTCTATTCACTCGGATGAAAATTTCACTGGTATTGACATTTTATCACTTTCCACTGCAAATATATTATATATAAATAAAAATTCCTGAAACATGACATAAAATGTCGAAAACTGTTGACTTGATATCGAGTTCTATCGGCCTAGCTCTGTTCAACTCTTCATTAAAATATCCGTTGGACTGGATTTCACTTGGAACAATCGTCGCATTCTCTGGGAAAGATGACAGATAATAATTATGTAAAAAAAAAAGAGAATAATAGCATTGAGCATTGAAAGATTAATTAGAACGGAGTTATGTGAATGGATATTTCACGAATCAAGTATTTTTGTACGTTTACCTGTACTTTTCAAAAATGAAAAAAAAATGGAGACAAAAAGTAATAGCTGATACTTGTATCTATTGTTATTGTGATAATGGAGAAATCGATAATCACCCTTTGCTTGAATTTTTTAATCTCCATAATTATTAAGATAATTGAATGTGTGGGTGGTTAATTCATACAGCAGAAGAGAAATTCTTGAAATCCACTGCACCACCTGTTAATCTTCAATTTTTAATCCTCACGTTTAATTCCTTGATTAATTCGCGTACTGCATGTTCGAAAATCTCGATTGATTAAAGAAAAATATTCAATTCCCACACGAGACTGGAAGTTTTTTCTACGAATAATTTAATTGCCTTTATTTTTTCTCTTCAGACTTATTGTAGAACTCCTTGATCCCTAATCTTCGAGAATTATCTATTGATTACATGTAATACCGATTGTTTCGTCATGCTCAGTGTTGGTGAACTTTTCTTCTTCCAATTTTTATACAAAAAAAAACAAAGTAATGAAAAAAAAAACAATAATCCAATGATATACAATTGAACCTGCACCGATAATGCAGTTTTGTAATATTTATTCCTGTTGAATCGTGTATAATGTTAAATCTAAACAAAAACTAATGCAAACGCGAGCGAAAAAATTTTATCGAAAAATCTGGCGAATTGTTTAAAAAGTCTACGGATTTCTAATAAATTTTTTATTAGGTCTCAGTCAATTCTATTGGAAAGTTCGATTTTTTTTATAACTTATTCACTCCAGATATTTTCTGTGGAATTTCCTCGTTTCAAATTTTTGATTTTCAAAAACGATCTTCATTCTATTTTTCTTAATCCTCCCAAAAAAGTCAAGCAAAAAAAAATATTGAAAATTTGAATCGATGGAGTTCTGGAAAAAAAAACCATGGATTGTTTTTATCGAATATTTTTTATTCAATATTCTGATAAAATCGACCACGAAATTACAGAATAATTCTAAAAAATCCAGATAACTCCAGTAGAATTTTCTAACAATCGGGCAAGGGCTTTCAATAAAATATTTTCCATTCGCAAAATCACTGGTCGAGGTAATAAAAATGTTGAAGGCTATTCTTAAAGATAAACCTCGACGATTCAATCGTATCCACTGTGCGAAACACTCAGAGTAATGTTTAATTGAATATTAATTAATTCAAATGAAATGAAGAGATGTCTGTAATCTCGAGTACCGTTTACAGCTAACGGTTGCGCTATATTTTCTAATGGACTTACTACTTTTTCTTATATTCCTTGTAAACCATTCGATGACTGGGAGATTTACAAAAAAAAAATACCTAAAAGACACTACTTGAAGACATTCTATGTTTTTTATCATTATATTGTATCATCCACTGATTCATCGAAGAATAATTAGCTGCCTGAAGACAAAAAAAGATAATATTTATTATTAATGTACATAAGACAACGGAAAAATGATGTTATTGTAATAAAATGGAATCAAGAGGGTAATATACGATTAACTAAATCTTCACAGAAGGCTTTCGTCCCCTTGTCATCGTTTTATTTATTTTCACTGGTGGTGTTGAATTTTTTAGATAGAAAAAGGTATTTCTATTAAAAAATCACTGATTTAATATTTAATCACCATTTATTTATTATAAATTTAATGAGAAAAATAGAAAATATTGTACATTATTTGGATCCGCCCCGCGGCAAGAATTTCAGTTTTTCTTTTCGTTAAAAAAAATTAATATGGTTTCGTTCGATGCTTGTCTCGACCATTGGATTTTCCAGTGGACTTCATGAGAGATTTGCGTTCTCCATTTGCTTGGAGGCAATTTGTATCGTTTTGTTTCCACAGGTTGATTATTCCACCCTCGCCACCAGTTATTAACCAGCCACTTTTTGCATGATACCAGCTGTCTCGGACTAGCTGCTTGTTGCCAGTGAAATCCGAGCACCACTTCATGCCCTCAGAAGTGACAGTCAATCCATGTAAATGGTCCCCTTTAACTGTGGAACCTGTGAGAAGAAAAGGATCCTCGGAGCTGGCACTCCTGTGCACCCTCACGAGATAACAGCTGTCTGGATTTTCATTCATAAAATTAGCTGCGATGCTGGTACGATCGTATTTTCCATAAGGCGTTGCATCCTCGCACTCCCAGAGCTGAAGACAATGCGTGTGCGTCGTGCACCAGATGTGGTCGTCTTCCAACCACCCCAGCCTGTCCACTGACGATTCAGTATTGAGTGAGTAAGTCAGAGCGGAATCCTCTGTGGGCATCTTGAGATCGAAAACATTGATGAGACCATCGGTGCTGCCAGAGGCCAATGTATTTGCTTTTGCGGGATGAAATGCCAGAGACGTCACGTCGTCCATGTGGGACTCCCAGTATCCACCAAGCAAATCATTCTTTCTGCTTTCTGACCTGGAATTGTTGACACTGCTGCACCTTATGTCCCAGAAGAGGATGAAGGCATCTCCACCAACATGTTCAGTACCAGCTGCTATTAATTTGTCGTCGGAGCTGATGTCGAAACTTGCAAGGGGCTTCAATTTCCCATCCATTGGTCCATCTGCGATGGAAAAAAATAATAAACACCTCAATACACATTCGAAAAAAAAATCAGCTACAGCAATTTTTTTTATATTTCCAATAATCGATATAATCAATCGTTAATTAAGAAACCGTAGAGTAAAATTCAATCATTTCGTCAATTGATGATCAATTATACCTGTCATATCAGCTACAACTTTTCCCTTCGCCCGAAGATCACAAGCTGTAATGTGGCCATCCCTCGTCGCCGTGTACAGAATGTTCTTTGAACTTGGGCTGAATTTAATTCCAACAATTGGCGACGTGTTGTGGCTCAAAGTCGCTATTTTACTCAAACCCTCATTAACATTGTAAACAATGCACGAGTAATCAGACAATCCCGCGCAAAACCTGAACTCTGGTTCACTGAAACCGAAAAAAATATAAAAAATATGTAGCCCCTTTTGGGGGTAAGTTTTAATTACTTCATCATCATTTTAAATGAGTATTTAAATTAAATGTAATCAAAATAGATTTTCATCGTCAATGAAGACAAAGAAGAAATGGAAAAAAATTGAGAAAATTTGCTGGAAGGACTGGAGAACATGTGAGTCGTATTTTCATTTTTTTCTCGATGGAATTTTCGAGGAGAACTCACTGCTGAGTGCCACACAGGGCGAGGACGTAGTTGTCTTCTCCTGGGCATGAATCCTCCATTGACACTATCATTTCGGACCGGTTTATCAGTTGACTTTTATCGTTATCACTCGTGTTGTGTGATTCACTGTTGCCATTTCTCTTCCGCGTCGACTCCACGACTCTCGGCATTTTTTATGGGAGTTTTTTTAATGGAAATTTTTACTTTTGGTTTATTGCAGATTTGGGGAAGAACGCCATGCGCTCGTATTTATGATTTTTCAAACAATATGGACATTTTTTGGGGTTAGGGTTGACCGAGAGCGCGGGAAATTTAATTATTTATCTGTCTATGATATTCAGGGAGAGGAATAATTCAATATGAATTACTTTACTCTTCTGCAATTGAGGGGGGGATTTTTTTTTCCATGTGGAATCCCTCGTGGGGGAAATTGAAAAAAAGTAGAATTTCTGGTTTGCACCATTGTAAGGTGATATATCTGATATTTGAGAACAGTCGCATGAGTGGCCTCGGAGAGCCTTCACTTATCCATTTATATTATAGGCCAGTGACCGTTAATGTCTGTTGAGTTACGTGACGTGATAGTGGAATATTACGGATTGTTATAAATTGGGTTTGATTTTTGGGGAGTAATATTTTTGGAAGACATGGGAAAACCTCAGGAGGGAGGAGAGCGGGCTTCGGAGGTGGAGCGAATTGTGAAAATTGAAGAAGCTCATACACTGGCATTTTATGTTAATGGGCGGGAGGTAATTGATAATGAGGTCGATCCGGAATGGACTCTGCTGCACTATCTTCGAACAAAATTGCATTTAACGGGCACTAAACTGGGATGTGCGGAGGGAGGTTGCGGAGCATGTACGGTAATGCTATCGAAATTTGATCGTCAGAGACGAAAAATTATCCACCTAGCAATCAATGCTTGTCTGGCGCCGATCTGCAGTGTCCATGGGACATCGATAACAACCGTTGAAGGCATAGGTAGCACTAGAACTACTTTGCATCCCATTCAGGAGCGGCTGGCAAAGGCTCACGGTTCACAATGTGGCTTCTGCACCCCGGGGATCATTATGTCGATGTACGCCCTGCTGAGATCGAAGCCCAAACCCTCGATGAAAGATCTGGAGGTGACATTTCAGGGGAATCTCTGCAGGTGCACAGGA
>NW_011887845.1:95690-97124 GCF_000806365.1 Fopius arisanus
GAATTCAATGTAGCGCTGCTAAGGGATTCATCCAATCCCAGAGCTATCTACTCATCGAAGGCTGTCGGGGAACCCCCGCTCTTCCTCTCAGCCTCCGTATTCTTTGCCATAAAAAATGCCATTCTGGACGCAAGGCGGGACGCCAAGGTTTCCGGCAGATTCAGATTCGATTCACCAGCAACTTCCGCCAGAATTCGCACGGCTTGCATCGATGAATTTGTTACAAAAGTAATTCATCGATCTTTTTCATTTCAATTATGTTTACGGTCTTCCCGCAATCTAATATTTTTTTTCCGTCTCAGTTTCCTGATGTCGATGTCAACAAAGCCTGGAACAAAGTGCCGTAAACATCCTGACACAAATCGCCAATCTACAGAATTAAAAAAAAAATTGAATAAAATAAAATTTTTCATCGTCAGAGCATTAAAAAAAAATGGTATACAAAATATACATAAAATTTTATAATTACCAGGTAATATTTTTTTTTAAGTAAACTAGGTCTATGAATCTTCAGTGCATTCGGTAGAAATTTTTAGACATCTTATTGTATTGGAATTATTTTCTGTCAAGTATTGGAATTTCACTCGATAAAAAAAATACATTATCTACGTGAGATCTAATGCGCAGATAGATTCTTGGAAAGAATGTAAGGCATTGGCGCCACCTTCAAATGGCTACACGTATAAGGATAAAATACTGATAACTTCGAGTGCTCGCAGAACAGATGATTTTCAAGGGCATCTGTTGCTGTTTTTATTCATGACTTGCTTGTCATTCCTTATGTCAGTGCGGCGTTACCAATTGAAGTAAGTAGACGGTTTTGTTGAATTTACGCGAAGATAGTCGTAGAGCAAACCATGGGAACAGTAGAAAATGGTGGGCAAGGGAAAGAGGTAAATTATGAAGAGAAATTATCAGATACTTTGGTGTTTTACGTCAACGGGAAACGGGTAATTATAATATCTGTAATCACTAGCTGAGAGTATTTATGGAAATGTGATGAAGTCATCTGACTTTTAGATAGTTGATAACGAAGTCAATCCAGAGTGGACTTTGCTGTATTATCTTCGAAACAAATTGCATTTAACGGGAACCAAACTGGGATGCGCAGAGGGTGGTTGCGGTGCATGCACGGTAATGCTATCGAAATTTGATCGTCAGAGACGAAAAATTATCCACCTAGCAATCAATGCTTGTCTAGCGCCGATCTGCAGTGTCCATGGGACATCGATAACAACCGTCGAAGGCATAGGTAGCACCAGAACTACTTTGCATCCCATTCAGGAGCGGCTGGCAAAGGCTCACGGTTCACAATGTGGCTTCTGCACCCCGGGGATCGTTATGTCGATGTACGCCCTGCTGAGATCGAAGCCCAAACCCTCGATGAAAGATCTGGAGGTGACATTTCAGGGGAATCTCTGCAGGTGCACAGGA
>NW_011887845.1:100394-131891 GCF_000806365.1 Fopius arisanus
GAATTCAATGTAGCGCTGCTAAGGGATTCATCCAATCCCAGAGCTATCTACTCATCGAAGGCTGTCGGGGAACCCCCGCTCTTCCTCTCAGCCTCTGTATTCTTTGCCATAAAAAATGCCATTCTGGATGCAAGGCGAGACGCCAATGTTTCCGGCCGATTCAGATTCGATTCACCAGCGACTTCCGCCAGGATTCGCACAGCTTGCACCGATGAATTTGTTACAAAATTTCCTGACATTAACGGAGATAGGGCATGGAACAAAATTCCTTGACGACCCAAAAGGACAAGGTACAAATAAATGAATACATTTGTTTATTTTCATGATTATAATTTCTCTGTGCTGTATATTAAATTATATAACTTGCATATTGAAAAAAAAAATATTGTTATTGTTCAACGCGTTTGTACACATCTCCAAACGCTATCATATTAAATTAATTAAAAAAGGAAAAAACAATGAGGGTCATGAGAAAATTCTACAGGAGAAATCTAAAAAAATGTAAATCTACAGTTCCACAACTTAACTAAATACAATGATTCCACTATATAATCGTTATCTATCCGTTTGTTTTCATTCAATAAATACTTTGAACAATGCACAAGAGCCATAAATAAGTTTGTTTTTTTATTTTCGTTTGTTCTCGCTATAATGACGTATGCTAAAACTATATGCGTTTCAAAATGCTGTATAATAGGACCAGATTATTATATTACACTGGTTTTAACCACCAGTAATACGCCTAATCTACTGCTTTTATGCTGAAACTTATTTAATTTTATCATCTTACGATTTTCTTGTTCTTGTTTTATAATTTCTAGTCTCTTCGAAGTTTCTACTCAATGATAAACATTATGCTACACACTCGTGTTAATTTGTCAATTGATTCTCGTGGTTCTGGTTCATTGCAAAAAACGAATTACGAGATATTCACCGAATAAATTCGTCAATTATGAGATAAAACTCATGACTTCGAGTTATTTACAAAATTTCATAAATACAAAGTCTATTAAAAGTTATTGAAATAAAAGCTGTATGATTTTTTTTCAATTCAAATACATTTTTCTATCTGAATCGGCGCGTATTTCGAGTCAGTCTGAGTTTCATTGTTCTTTTTAATATTGTGGTCAGAGTCTTTGATTTCACCATAAGTTAAAAAATCTTTTCAACGCCTGTTATCTTCTGGAAATAATACGGATATCCGAGTATTTTTAGTCTTAAAATTACTCCTCATAATTTCGATTAAAACAGCACTCTGATATATTTTGATAACGTCAACATACTTTGTTAAAAGGCTCATCATTCATTCATTATTTTGCAATATCTCTTGATGGATTATTATTTCAATGAGAAGTGGATAATTATCGAAAGCCAATTTCAAATCAATTCCACTTGTTGAATTTTTCACCCTTCGAGAACCAAATAACTTACATTAAAATTGGAAAACTCGTGAATGTAAACGACTCCTCCAATGGAAGCTACAATTTTCCTCATTATGATTAATGGATGATTCACTAATAATCGACAATTACCACTGACTGTCACAAAAATACAACCAAATATTCATTAAAAGCCATTTAAAAAATCAATCTCCCAGGAGAAATGCAACATCTCCGACACAAAAAAGCAGCAGTTGATTTGAAATTCTGCGACTCCATTAAAATATAATAATAAAAGGACTTTGAACTAAACAAAAAAATTCGTTGAAGTGACTTCGTTCATGATTGAATCAGCAAAAGCATAATTGCTATATTTAAATAAATGTTCAGCCTGTTAAAAATAATTAATGGACTGAGCCAATCTGTTAAATCGACGAAGAACAGTATAAATGACATTTGACTTTGACTCTTGTTATCCTCGACGAGTTACAGACGTAATATATTATTGACATTGTTATTTATCTTTTCAATGATCTTCACATATTTTTCATTATCATCTACACGTGATTGCAACAGATTATTATGCTTACACACTACTATTCACACTGTGGGCGTATCAATTAAATTATGTATAATGCCTTAAACCGCATTATCACATAAATATAAAACTTTTTCAATCATAAGGCATTCAATAAATTTTATATTTGTTATTTCCCTCTCCGTGCCTCCCTGGTGGAAGCTTGATTATTATTTCTCATTAATTCGATAAGTTTATCTCTAACAATGGTTTTTTTCATTTAAAAACACTACATCGAACTTAGAAATTCATTTTTATTTTGTGTAATGCCTAGAACTGAAGGTCGCCTAATTATTTAATTCATTATTGCTACGGTAATTTGACTGATTTTTGTCTTATTCTTTCAGAGAAAAAATTCAGACTTCTTTTTTCTGTTATTGTGATAATTTTTTTGAGGGAACAATGACATAGAAAATTCGTAAAATTTCGGGGGCATCACGGATAAGCAGGGGCTCTCAAATTTTATAAGTATCTATTTACAATTATTAATTTACGCAGAGGGGTGAAATGATTGAATAGTACTTTATTCACTTCATTTGTATTATGCACGATTTGTGTGTCAAAAATTCAATTAAAAAAATCCCCTCTCTACATTTTCACGTAAAAAAGTTTCGACATTTCATGATTGAATGAACAATACAAATTAAAACTGCTGTCTACATTTAATCCATTTACGTTAAAATAAATAAGGCTATTTGACAGTTGCAAATATTCTAATTCCATATGGACAAAGAACTCGATAAAAATTTGAAGACATAAAAATGATAATAAATTTCGTGTTATATAATTTTCATACCTTTAGTGAGATTCTAGCATATGTTATTTGGCAATTAAGGGATAAAATTAGTTCATAATTTTCTTCATGTTTACAAATAATTATTTTGCAGTAATACTATGGCAACTCGTTAGCCGTAACTGTAGGGATAAGTTTACTGCTTTCAAAGTTGTCTCGACAGCTGCTTGATCGATTTATCGATAATTCGATAGATTTTTTTTTTCAATTTTTTTTATTCTAAGGGAGTTTTGCATCCGCACGCTTGGGATTCATACCTGGTAATGGAGGCTGATGCAAATAAGTAGCTGGCCGATGAGTATATCGGGGTTTATGAGTCGTAGGAAGATGATCCGTGATCGTGGGCTGGACTCGGGGGTGTCGATGGGTTGGAACTGTTGTTCGAGGCGATTGAGTGACGAGGGCTTCCACCAGATGTGTGCTCCTGCTAATTCGTCAGTAATTCATAATTAATTAAAAAAATTTTTGGCAAACAGGTAATGGTCGAAAAAAAAAATGGAAAATTGATAAGTGGCTGCACCTTTTCTTGCAAAGAAGCAACGCTCCCTAGTGACAGTGGTGTATGCGATCGCATATGGAGTGATTCAGTTTCTCCCTGATCAACTGGAGTACGAGGTAACGATGGAGGTGTTGCTGTTGGCCGAGGTGGTGCTGGACCTCTTCTCGACGATGTTGAACCTCCAATTGAAAAACAAAAAAATTACTAAACCGTGAAATCCCATTAAGAAAAATTTCCACTTACCATTATGAGGTGAATATCCAGAATTCCTCTGCATATGGGAGCTGAGACGTCTCGTGTCAGATGGCGGATGTCTAGGAGGTAGTGGCGCGGGCTTTGTCGGCGCCTGGATGCTAGTATTCGCATAAAACTGAAAGAAATTTCAAAATTTCAATGAGAAATCAATATGGAACTGAAAAAGTGAGTCAAATCGAATTTTTTGTTTTTCCCATTATCAATTTATCTCGAAAGCTATCGACTTAAGAGGAAAATAGGATTGGACTCTCACTCTTTGCTGCGGATTGGCGTGTAAATGAGAGCTACTACTGTGATGACTCGCATATTGCTGTTGATCTGCTGTTTCCAGAGTCGTTGGTAAATCTAACAAGCGTTGGATCTGAAAATAAATGATAACCCCTTGAATTATTTTTATCCAGTACAGTGTTATTGGCAATTCAGCAAGAACTGAAAAGTCTATTAAATATCGTGAGAAATTTATTCAATTAACTCACTTGGATACCATTTCCTGGGCCCATGTGACTAATATGATTGAAGTTCGTTGGTGCTGAAATCATTTTCGATCGTCTGTCAGTGGGTCGCGAGCTCCTGTTGCCCTCACGCAATGAAAATCGCCGTCTGGGTCTCGTCATCTGCCTTCCACTGGCATCGAGAGGTGTCAGATTCAACAATTCTCCTGCAACCGAATGAAAACCCCCTTTAAAATTAATTCCACGAAAGATGAAAAAAGCTGGTACTCACGTTGATGAAGATGACTCAAATAAATAACGTACGGCATATCATTGATCATGCAATTGGTCAATGATCCCGAATTATTGAGTGGCCTTGCACGTTTGACGTTTAACGTTTGCAACCAATCCCCAGTATTGCAATCGAAAAGATCCACATGGGTCTCACTGTAAACCAGGAGATATCCCTCGCAATAGCCTGATGAAAAAAAAAATTAATTAATCAATTAATTAATTCCATAGTCACGTCAAGAATTGCGCGGATTTGAACTTTTACATTTTTGATGCTGAATTTATTCTAGGAGAACTGAAAGAGTGTTAATATTAATAAATGTTTATAAAAAAAAATACTGACTGACTGCAGTTGGAACAGCTGGGTACATGATCTCACGGTCTCTGCTCTTTCTCCCTTGGCTGTCTACATAAACAGCGAGTGTTTGGAACACGAGTAAGAATTCACCTCTTGGTAATTCGATGCAGCGGAGTGCATCGATGGCACTGTACGTCAAGAATCCTAGCAGAGTATTTTCAGGATGGACCAATGCTGGAGAAAAAAAAAATTCATCAAGTAAAAAATGAATTCTACTCTCAGATTTTTGGTGTGGATTGTATTTCACGAATTGCCAACTCACAAATGGGATGATGATCACCGAGGATACTGTATATCGAAAAACCCGATGGATACCCAACACATAAACGTCCCTCCGACAGAACTTGGAGTGTTTGTGCATGACAGGGTAACATTAATTCCTGGATACGTTTGTGGCGAGTTTTTGTACGTGTTATTTCGTATATCATCACATGCGAAGCATTCTGAAAGTCAAACCAATGATTAATCCACAACTTGAGAGATGAAAAATAAAAATATACGAGATTAAAAATAATTTAATCCTGGAAAATATTAAATCCAGAGTCTTTCATAATTTTCACACAAATATAATTATAAAAAAAATTTCCACATCATCTCCATCATCTCCACAGCATCTCACGTAATTTTTATCAGGATTACATGACGTCAGAGCGACTTCTGAGAATTGATAAAGAAGAAAAATAAAATTTTGGTGGAAGTACCTGTTTTTTTATTGCAACACACAGGCAGTATGTGAGTGGATTTCGCCTGACAACGCCAGTAGTGAGTGTTATACATCCTTTAGTCTCAGCAACTTTGATCCACTCAACCTCATCACCATCGAGTGCACGCACTGGGACTAGTCTGACATGTCGCTGTTTACCACTGAGTACAACGATAAGTTGTTCCTCAGTTATGTACTCGAGTAAATATATTTTCTTTCCCTCCCCAACTTTAGCAATTTCGCTACGATCTAAATCTAAACAGAATAGGCCCTCCTCGGTACCAATGACTAGACGATCAGGATCAATAATAGCTCCTGACATCACGTTCTTAACGATTGACAAAGTATTGTCCAACAATTCTTTAGCACGAAATATCGTTGTATTTGGAAGATTATTTCTCTTCAATATTCGATGAAGTTCACTCAATGCAACTACCCATTTTGTTTTTTCACTCTCCGTGTCAGCCAGCATCAGAGTATGATTTCGTGAGCCTGGAGGCTCCAGCAATGACGTTGTAATTCTGAATATGCATGGAATGTCTTTCTTCGTGGCATGAATAACATCTGATTCGCGTACAGAACTGACGCCAAACTCCTCGTCCCTCATGTCGAGAACTTGTGAGACATACACGGATGGCAGTGCATTGCGATCAGGTGATATATCATAGAGAAATAATTTGAAATCGCATACAACGACAAACTGTCGAATCCATCCCTTCTTCACACCTCCCATTTTGGGTACTTTAACGTAGCCCTCGTAGGCTGTGCCAATGCCCCTTGTTGGGTCTATTCCAAGGGGTCTTTTTGTCTTGTCGTGGGGCACAGGGCACATTGCTGGCACTTTGTCACAGCATGGCATGTGACAGGCAAAGCCACATACCTCGCATACCACTCCCTGTCGAGTCAATCCAACCATCAGGGAAGTGCAGTGATTGCATTTTGTTGGCGCTGAAAACGTACGCACCAGGAACTGATGGGACTTTGGCTTTGGCTGGAGTGTCGTCACTTGGCTGTGAGATGCCGATGATTTATTCAGCAATTCGTGAGACAGGGGTGATGTTGGATCCTTCAAGAATAAACATTGACAGTTTTTCATTAAATAATTTGCTCTCGCATGATGTCATTAATTTTTTTTGGCGTTGAACTTACTATGCTCAGTTCAGACAAATTACTCTTGCTGCTGGTGATGCTTGGCGCACGATTGTCCTCGATGTCACCCTCGACGCTGTCAACACTACCATGACGAGTACTGCCTGCCGTTTCCTTCAGGAAGTGCTCCAAGTACGACATTTGGGATGTCGGCCGCTCCAAAACTGCAATCAAACACTCAAACTCAATTCCACGAAACCACAAAATCATCAGGGAATTAAGTAGCAAACTGATCAATTCGAATTTCAACTTTCAGCATCTCAATCGATTATTATTAATTATGAAGAGGACTTTCTAACATCTGATCAAATTTTTAACAAAAAAAATCCTCTTGTACTTTTTTTGGGAATCAATATTTTACGAGATCAATTGATATTTGCACAAGTGCAAAATTATATTCGTTTTATTTCACAATTTTGCTGCTTAATTAAAAAATCAAATCTCTGGCGCGTCTCCATTTGTTTATCAAACCCTCAATATAAATCACAATCAGCCCCTAAAACCACAAGTCCACTATCTAAAATCTAAGAAAGGGAAATAACGACGAATAACTATTATTCACTGCTCAACACCTCAAGGTACTCTTTCATCAATGCGCCATGCAAACCTGCATTATTTACGCGTAATTAAGTATGCAATGGATCAGTCCAGTATGAATTACGTGGTAACGGAGTGGAGACAAGTGATTTAGCAATGGAAATTGATTTTTGGATGCGTTCAGAATGCAATAAACTCATTCAGAAAATCTCCAATTCACTCGGTGAGAAAATAAAAGAAATCAAAAACTCGAGCAAAAAGCAAAAAATTCATGAAATATCGCCAATGTACTTACAATCGCGACAATAAAACCTGAGGGGCATGTGGAAAAACCGTTGAAATATTCAATCAGAAATAGTATAAAATAAAAATAGGCAGTAATGGGGAGTAATCGGGAGTAATTGCAGTAGTTGTTAATTAGCCAACGCATAAAACTCATGAAAATCCTTCACTCGGACTAAATCTCCCTCATGTTCAAAATTACCAGACGACGATTCGGTGGCAACAGCATTTCTATTGATGATTGAGTTGACAGGTGAAAAACGAGTTAATAAACGACACGTTGTAATTCGGGGTGAACGCATAACTGGAAGGGGTGATGACGGCTGATGCACGATGATACGTTGGGGTTTTGTCGTAACGATGTTTGGTGATAATTTTCGTTGTTGATTTGGTGAATGTAGAACAGCTGTCACAAATACAGTTTGATGATGAGCAATAAGAGGCCCCACACGCAGCTCGTTGCGCCAATAAACAGGGGCACTTTGTAGTCTAGAAATCAGAATTGCATACCGTGCCGGCACATCGGGTTACTTATGCTGGATCAAGGATAACAACCCCAATTTTTGCTGTATTAAGACCATTTCGTTAGCCTGATTATTCTCCAAATAAAATTGATTGACTTTATTCGTCAATCGTCATTCAAATAATCACCAAAATGAATTTATTCACTTCCCCTATATCGCCTGTACTTCAATTCCAATTTCTGTTTATTTCATTATTTTTTTCCACTGTATTATTCATCATTGACACAGCAAGAAAAAATCCATCGTTGGTTTAACGTAGAATTGTCAATTAATCAGATTCTAATTTATTCAGATCTTTCGACATTTGGGAGGTTTTTCTACGACTACGGCATGCACCAAGACTACTCCAAACGATTCGTACAGTGTCAGTGATTTTTCAGTTTTTTTTTTCCTAACAAAAGTACTTTGTTGCAGACTTGCATGCAATAGAGTAGACGAGTAAGCTCATTGGATTAACTTAATATTTAATTGTTTATTTGGTATGGTATTTGGGGGCTCGTAACTACCGTCCAAAAAGCCAGCGTGAAAATTCGTAATGCTTCCAAATAACATATCCAGCGTGTACCGCTGCTGTTTGCGTGACAATAACAAATATCAAATTGTGGTAGATGGGTTTTTTATCAACCCTCGAGGTGTGCAGGACGTTAAGTCTATTGTCATTGTACTTACAACCATCGCTCGAATCAATACGTGATTGCAATTCCTTGATTTGTATTTCTTTTCTCTTCATCTCGTGGGACATTGAATCCAATCGCTGCCTGAAGTCACGTAATTCCCTGGAGAAAATCCAAAAAAAAATTTAATTAGTCATCAAATGGCCACTGCCTTACGGAATCGGGCAATAATTAAATGAAATAATAATCTCCGAAAAAATACGTACTTTTGAGCAGCAATAAGATCAGATCTCGTCTTGGTGAGTTCCTCAGAAATGGCCTGTTTCGCCTGAATCTCGCTCTGCAACGAGCTCTGCAGATTCAGCAGCTCCATTTTATCGAGCTTCTGAGACCTCCTGTTTCTCCAGTTCTTATCAGACATGGTGGAGGTACTGCCAACGCCTCCAACGCCCCCAGAGTGTTTCAAAAATTCAAGTTCCTCCGTCATTTTCGTAGCGAGGGCCTGAAGATATCCTCTGGCGTCTTTCTCATCAGACACCCACTGAATAATCTCAGTGATCTGTGCCTCCCACTGAGCAATCGCCTCCTTCTTATTCCTGAGCTCCTCGTACTCCTCCTCCAGCTGTCTCCTCTCACTGGAAATTCTATTGACACTATCAGTAACCGATGATAACTCCAGAAGAAGCTTCTTGTTCTCCTCAGTGAGCATAATTTTCTCCCTCTCGTGCCTTCTACTCAATTCACTGATAGTCTCTTCACTGTCTGTGATATTCTCCAGTCTTGCAGCATCTAGCTTGTCCTTGGTCACTTGAATCTCCCTCTCTAGGAGCTCCCTGTGTCCCTCAGCCTCGTGGAGCTGCTCCTGGAGACTTCTCATCTCGACATTGTGCCTCCCCTGTTGCTGATTGAGATTCTCATTGTACTGTACCTCAAGTTTTTCCACCTCAGCCTTCAGCCTGTTTATCTCCTGAGTGGCTAAAGCATCGTTGGCCCTTGCATCATTACCCACAGACCTCTGCCTGATCTTTTCAGTCTCCTCCTGCATCTGCTTGCAGTACTCCTCACTCCTCTCCCTGAGTTTTCTCTCCTTACTTGTCTCAGCCATAGCCTCCTCCACCCTATTCTCCAATTCTCTTCTTAATTTCTCTGCCTTCCTGATGTCGTGCCTCAAACTGTCAACCTTGGCCATCACAACCTCGAGCTCCTCCTCCTTGTCACGAACCTGACGTGACAGCTTCTGCTTGTGCTGGCGCAATTCTGACAGCTTGTCGGTCACCTCAGTGTACTCAGCCATCGCCAGCTTCCTCTGGGTCAGGGCGTCCTTCAGCTCTTTGTCCTGGAGCTTCAACTTCTCCAGGGCATCGAGCTTTTCCTTCACAGCCTCCTCCTTCTCACCCTTGAGAAGTCTCACTAATTTCTCGAGATCGTGAATTTTCGAAAGATCTCCATTATCAATATTACGAATTTCGCGAGTTGTCGATGTCTCCAGTGACTTCAGCTGTGCCTCCAGCTCTCCATTACGTTTTGTCAGGGTGTTTATTTCATCCTGGAGCTTTCTGATGGCATTTGAAGATTCCGGGGAGACCGTTGTTGGAGACGTGGTAGTATTGTTCGAGGAGATCTGATTCTTCAGGTCTGATATCGTCTGCTGGAGTCTGGCGTTCTCCTGCTCGAGATTTTCTATGTTCCTATCCTTCTGGGACTGCGTCAGGACTGGCAGGGAACCCAAGTCAGAGATACAACTGCCCTGAGTAAAACTGAAACCCACGAAGGGTAGGTGGAGTGCTGAGAAGGCGGAATTCGCTGCTGGAGGAACAGCGTCTGAACTTCTCACGTCTGTGTCGTCAACGTCGAAGTTCGATGTGTCCGTTGGAGACGAAACTTCGGGAATGTAAGGCGCTGTGCTGTCCCTCAGGGTGTCCCAGTTGACTCCCTCGAACCACGGATGTTTCTTGAAATCATCAATGCCGTTTTGACCCAGACGAAATTCCGAACTGCAGATCAATTTTCTCATCAGGTCTTTGGCCTCGTCTGACACGTCGTACGCCTCGTCTGTGGGGAAGTCGAAACAATTTTTGTGATTCATTATTCGACCGTAAGTTTCGACTAGAGATTCAGCGTAGAACGGGGTCTCTCCGTAGAGCATTTCGTACATGCACACTCCGAGGGACCACCAGTCGCATTCTGGACCGTAACGACCTTGACCATCCTCCATTGCCTGGAATTAAATCGATCATTGTTATTTTCATCGAGAATCACGAATCGACAATCACGGAAACCACGAAAGAATAATGACGAAGTTAAATATTTTGATTTTCACTGGATGATGGGTTTCTGTGGAATTGATGCAGGAAACAGTATTAATTCAATATTGAGAGAGACTGGGGGAGTGGGTAATTAAAACGTCAATTGAGAAGATGAAATTGGATGGAAAGGGATTAATTGGAAAAAGGCTGGAGATTCAAATAAAATTGAATGCCTCACCCTCAAAATTTCTGGAGATATGTAGTCGGGTGTTCCAACGGCGACATTACTCTGGACAGTTCCGTCCTCGAAGAGCCGCAGGCACGATCCGAAATCGGCGAGTCGTATGTGTCCATTGGCATCGAGCAAAACGTTATCTGGCTTGATATCCCGATGCACATACCGGAGATTGTGAATGGATGCAATGGCTAGAACCATTTCGGCGATGTAAAAACGTGCCATGTCCTCTGGCAATCGATCCTCAAATTTACTCAACAGAGTCAGCAGATCTCCACCGCAGTAATAATCCATAACCAGATACAGATTATTGTCGTCTTGAAATGCATAATGGAGATTTGTTATCCATCTACGATCACCGTAGACTAGAACATCTCTCTCTTCTCTGAAGCAAGCGGTTTCCGCTCGCTTCAGCATCTCCCATTTGTTGAGAATTTTCATGGCAAATACTTTGTCGGACCCTCGCATTTTTACAACACACACTTCACCAAATGCCCCTCGACCAATCACTTTGACTATTTCAAAATCCTCACGTGCTAGTTGCAGACTTTTTATGCAGCTTGCCACTGGTTTCACTGGAATTTAAATAAACTTTTGAGTTTATAGGAATAATGGCATTGACTCATTCCGTTCATTCAATAATAATCGTATTTGCTGGTATTTACTCCGGTGTTAATACTCATATCACCCTGAAAAATATCTTCGAGAGCTTTCAATCTTTAAATAACCTCCAGACTCACCGAATTCAATGAAATCAGAGACGGTTTTTTCACGTCGCAGCGAGGAATTGCAACACTCGTCATACAGAATTAATAAAATATCGATCAGCGTTTCAATCGAAAATGTATGCCCCACGCGTCCACCCCGTACTGGACCACTGGTAAATAAATTCTCGAGCTGTCGTAATCTCCCACTCACCCCTGAAATTAATTGTACATTTTTATTAGAAAGTATAAAATATAAAAACAATAAAAATTATGTGTTACATACCCCGGGACACGAGGTCCATTGGGGCAGTGTATGAATTGTTCGATGGGTTTGACATAATTGCAGTCTGATTCGGCGATCCTTCACCAGGATCCTTTGGCGATAATTCCAACATTATTGTCCCGGCTGATTACAACCACGGTAATTATCAGCCTCATAACTGAACAATATAAAACCTGAAATTCGTATAATTCATCACACCTCGATCCCTAAAAAACCTCAAATTTCAAAGTTCGAATGCATAATATGCAAAATACGAGCCCCAACGAGCAGTAATTATCTATTAAACGAATTTCCATTACAAAGCTCATTGAAATCATAATAGACTCTAATTATCATTTAAAAAAAGAGCTCATCAATCTAATTAAAATTTCTGCAAAACGTTTCGTCTCGAAATAAACTCATGTCATCAGTATTCGCCTCATTCCCCTTTCACGCCTTTAAACGCTGAAAAAAAAATCGCGTAAATTTCCACAAACGTCTGAAAAAATTCCGCAAATTCACCCGAAAAATTCCCCTTCCACAGATATAAACAGAAAACATCCGACGGACGTCACGAACCGTCAGGAAAGACCAAAAATATGTCAACGGATTGTGAAAATTTTCGATACAAAAAAACGTGGAAAATATCTAAAAAAAAAAATTCATTGAATGAGAAATACCTCCCATAAACATTACGTAACCCCAGTATCACCCGTTCCCATTTACCCCAATAATCCCCAAAGAAATATGTAACAATTTAATCTCCCGTGGGACAACCGATGAATTATCATCCGACATGAATAATAATTGCGATGAAACAAACCTCTGGGCTCAACTACAAAAATAGTGCAATGGTGACTGGTATGACAATCGTGTACAACTTTTTCAATCCAACTCCTCAATCTCTGCACTCCTAATGCGAATAAACTTCCCACGAAATGCAACTGATTGATACTAAAAAATCACAGAGCACAGAGACAAAATAACAAAAACCATTCGATCACGTCACAAACGTTCCGAACAATGAAATGAAATAAAACCACAAAAAGAAAAAAAAACACCGAGAATTTGTGAAATTAAAAAAAAAATATATATGTATTCTATTATGGGTGTATCTATTTGCGGGTTAACCTTATCTCAATCCACTGCTTTGAACTTTATTTATTCCCATTTCGATGCGTCTCGCGTTTCGCGAATTTTAATGCACGATTCGTTTAAAATATATAATCGTTGTTTTTTTTCCTTTCCTAGCGTAATTTATGATTTTTTTTGTTCACTCATGAGCGCAGGAGTATTAACATTAGAACTTTGAAATAATTGAGCACTTTGTTGGTGATTATTTGGTGGAGGTGATGGTGGGTTTGGGGATTGTGGAGATCACGTACTCGTTAAATGTTTATAAATCGCACCAGTTAATTATCACAAAACATTGTATTGCCACCTCCAAGCCCCTAGCAATTTGGCTGACCCCCTGGCAGGCCCCATACAGATGTCTATGTGTGGGTGAAAAAATATGGAGGAGCTACGTCATGAGGTGGATCGGACAGGATGGACCTGGGTGGAGACCTGGAGGAGTTATCGAGAACCTGAGACCCTCAGTACCGGCGCCACTTCAGAGATGGGGCCGTCATCCTTCCATAAAAAAAGAAGTAAAAAATCACACAAATTACAAAATAGAAAATAAAAATTATGTATCAATTTTCTGACCATCCCTTGCTTTTTATCTCCTGACTGAAGCAACAATTACAGCAATTTGTTTAATTTTTATATGATTATTCACTTTTTAGACTTCTTCATATTTTTTTTTACGCAGTGATATTCCCTGGAATGATAACGTGGAATAATGATAATGGATTGAAATTCCTGACAAGTTCGTGAGATTGAAAGATTTTTTTTTTCGATCAGCTGTTCAATGTTTATCAGATGTTTCCACGTTTCGGGACACAAACACCTCTTGTCACTTCTCATGTGATGATTTAAATAATAATTGTTTTCTAGAAAGAACTGAGAATTTTTATTGCAATAATACAGGAATTAAAAATTTATTAAATTCGATTTTTTGAGGAATATGAAAAAAATATCGAATGTTGCATAATGACCTTCTTCGTAGAAAAAATCGAGAGCTACAAAAAAGATTCCATCCAAATTTTATAATTTTTCTTCGCTTCAGAGATAAATCGATTCGTTCGTCTCTAGATCTTCGTTAATAAATGATAAAAATATTGTTTCACCACAAGTTTTCAAATTTTCCAGATGAAAATTTCGGGGAAATCACGATATTTTCTTTATTGCCGACCCGTAAACGTCGAAGTGAAGGGAAGAGATAGGACAGATGAGGATGGGCTCTCGTCCATTGTATAAACCAAGTTTCATGGAGCAAAACGTCAGTATTGTTTTACCTCGATTCGCGATGCTATGCAGCAGGAACTCATTCCTGAATGAAATTTCATAAGTGACCAATCAGTAGCTAATAATAAAAATTATCCAGAAAAAAGTTGAGACTTCTGTGAGAGCATCAGCTGTGATGAGTCCAGTGTTTTGACGTGTTGTATAATCTCTCCTGCATTGATAAAAGCATGACGTTATGAGTGATTACCGAATAATTAACAACAAAAAGAGATGAGATGTATCGTGTCTTTATCACTGGCTACCGCCTGGCGGAAGTGACCCATGGAAAATCATTCTACGTTTACACTGTTCAAGTGACAGATTCCAACAGTGGGATTAAACATTCCATCGAGAGAAGATATTCTGAGTTTAATTCACTCCGCAGAATGGTGAGTAATAAATTCTGAATTAATTGTGTGAAGAAATCCTGTGCATTTCAAAACTTCTCCATTTATTATTAAATATTTCCGCATTGGGTTCGACCAGTTGTTATGATGTCTGGATATTTTTTGTTTTTACTTTCTCCTTATTATTAATCAACAGTCATTAACAGGCAGGAAATTTCACTTTTCCTGGTGAATTGAGAAAAAAAATATTTGATAATTTACTGGGTGTTTCTGGAACGTGTCGAAGTCTCTTGATTTTTTAATGAGTCGTTAGCCATTTTCTTGGCTGTTAAAGCAAAACTGAAAAACTGCAAAATGAAAAGTTGAATAGAATTTAATTGAATGTGCAAATTATTTTTAACAGCTGTCATTTCAGTTGAAGAGGGGCGGCGAGACTGCAGCATTTCCACCGAAAAGAGTGAGAAATTGTCAGCCAAAAGTATTAGAACAAAGAAGAGCTGCACTCGAGGTTTACATTCAAAAAATGCTGCATCTACCCAGTACTAGACAGCAGGTCCTCGAGTTCCTAGGAATCGAGGGAACAAAAAGCAATAGAATAAATTTCAAAAGGTATTTAACCATTTCTCACATCATGCGACACCTTAAAAATTTTATTCGGTACAGGAAAAAATTATCTCGAAAAATTCGAGTGCAACATTGAACCGAGAAAAAAATTCAGTCGATTCAACAAAATATTTTCCCGTCGATGCCTGAATTTTTATTGAGAATCTTCGCCTGTGGATTCTGTTTACTGTTTTTGTAATTTCATTAATGAATTTTTATTAGTAGATTTGATGGGAAATCCAATTCTGCCACAACCGCCGCCCATGTGCCCACAATGGGTCATCGTCCTGTGATAACATTCAAATGCGATCCATTTGTAACAGCTGAATCACAACCTGGTCTTCCCGACATCGTGACTCAGGGTGTTCTACTAGGCTTTTATAAATCTGAGAATTACTAGCTGCACTAATTAATTTTATTCGATATTTTTAAATTGTCTGTGATGACTTTTAATGAAGAGACCATGTTTTTTTTCTATGTTGGGACAAATAAATAAATTTTTTAAACCACTCCCTGTCCTTTATTACCATTAATGTCTACTTATCGTACAGGCAATTAATCTTTTAATAAAAATTGTAACACTCGCCGTGAATCAAATAAAAATGCTTCACCAAAATTTTTTTCTTCTTTCAAATCGAATTTCTTTAACCATCTAATCACTTCTATATAAAAACAATTTGTTAATGTTAATTAAAATATCGTTTACTAATCAATTTTTTCATTTTTTGTATTAAAAAAAAATCAATCTTTCATGATAATTGAATAAAATTTTTAAATACTTGAATGATCATTCGATAAAAAACATATTCGGCAAAAGATTTTTTTCTCAGTATAAGATTAAAAAATTTCATGAAAAAAATTGAATTCCTTTTTTTCGTCAAAGCTTTTCAGTATCGGTAGTGAATAAAACAGTGATTTGACAGACGAGGGGTACATTTCCCCTTCTCCACGTAAAATTGGCAGGCCGTCCACCCGAGTCAGTTAGCAACGAAGAAGGGCTCGGTGAGGATCGGAAAGGATCGAGGAAAAACGGAGAAGATCGGCTTGGCAAAATCCCCAACCGCCAAGCTTTTTTATTCCAGTACTGAATCTAGTACTGGCGTCCCTTCATTCGCTCTTTGTAATTTCTATATGTGCCAATTTTATATCCAGAGATGTGACGCACCGTGGGAAAACTCCATCTCATGCCTGTTGTTTTGAGTCTTCTAATTCTCCATTATCCTGAACAAGGGATTGCACAATGTTCTTCCTACCCCCGTGTCTGATTGTTCTACTGCTGGGTGAGTACATCTTCGTCATAATTGTTTTTTTATTTTGCTATTGAAATTGGTCCGCACGTCTCCATTTATCGATTGGAATCTCAGGTGACGGCTCACAAGGTTTCGATTCTCTTCCCGGCGGTCATATTTCCGCCGACGAAGGGGTGAATCACTCCGGTTCACCTCGACATTTGTTTCGGAGTCATTTACCCCGGTGTAATATTTTTTTTATCAACCGACATTAAATCATCATCGAATCATTCAATTCTGTAGTGAAAATATTGAAGTAGGCAATTGCGGTGAGTTGTTTCGAAATATCCCCGAAATTAATGAAGATAGAAAATTTTTGTGAGGACATTTTTTGCGAAGATAATTGAGAGCTACAAAAAAGGTGATTACATGAATTCCGATATCTCTCTCAGTTTCGGAGATATCCCTGAAAAACTCACCGACGAGTGACGTCAACTCATCTCGGCTTCCCACATCGCGACTGAATTAATCCCCAAAACTATTGATTTTAGGTAGAAATATGAAAAGACCTTTATTATAAAAAATTTAATTACCTGCAAAAAAGTCCTCTTCAGCTTCCCCCTAAAACCCATGGATTTCGCGATAAATCGATAATCAAGAAAAATGTTAAGATCGAGTTACAAGAATTTTCTCATCTAAAATTCCCTTTGCCGTTCGGAAATATTTTTTATTCCTCAGCGAAAACGCCGACAGTTTTCCACGAAAAAGCCCTCATTAGGGGATAATTCCGTACTTCCGAGTACATCCTAACATCGGATTATTCCGCTTCACCTTTTCCTCGGTGATCCTCACCATAAAACCTTTCGAGACGTCTCCCTGGATTAGAAACCCGATATTAGTCCAGGCATTGACCCTGGTACATCATTTATTCATAATAAATCCTCTGACGAAATAAAAATGCCCATCTCATAAAGAAAGCAGAAAAAAATTAGCAAAGAATGGGTGAAGGGGAGGCGGGGGGGTGAGAACTCATGGTCATGGCAAACGTCATTGGGCAATCCTTTATTTTCCCATTGCAGTCTTCTTTTTAGTTTCCCTTGGCGTTTTTTTCACGCACATGGGCCCCAAGTACTACTAAAGCTTCTTTGTTCCAACCGTTTCGTTTCCAGTTTTTTTCTCTCCCTCGGCATTAGGTATACAAATACGTTATTCAGTAACTTGGGCTGGAATGAAGGGCAGAAAACCGAGAGGAATGAATTCAGATCGACAAGAGGTTTTTTTCTTTTTTGAGTCTCGTGATGCCAACGTATTTGTTGATTAAATTTTTTACAGGCTTGATAAGGAAAAAATACATGAGGGAGAGCTAGACTACCGACGATATGGGGCTTTATCAGGGGATGCGCGATTTCCGGCTCGAGAAGACGAGTCTTTAAATTCCGATAACACTAAGCTAATCAGTTATTTGTGTGATTGCAAGGGTAGTCGAATCGGGTAATTGATGTACATTTGGGAGGAGAAAAATTCATTTTAGAAAATCTTTGTCACTGAATTTTCCGTGGAAATTTTTGAAAAAAAAAGAAATGGGTATAGGATATTTTAAAAAATTGGTGTGATTTTAGGAAAGCTTGGTGCAAGTCAGGAGGATGGTCTATCCTTCACGGTGAGTCCTGCAGATCATTCCGTGATCGAGGGATCACCGGTGCGTCTGCGATGTGAGACAGAACCCAGACTTGGTGTCAAGTATTCATGGAAACTCGAGGGCCAGACCCTGGCACCCAGTCCTCGCAGGCATCAAGTTGACAGTGATCTCTACATAACTCGTGTCAACAGAATTTTTGACAGTGGAAATTTCGTATGTGTCGCCTACCACGAGCCCAGTGGCAACACCATCGAGAGTTCACCAGCTAAAATTGACGTTCAATGTGAGTTTTCGACAACAACAATTAACTCCCCAATTTTCTCCATAAAAATTCAAGGAATTCGTCATTTCCATATTTATCTCCAAAGACAGTATGTGTAAAAAAAAAAAGCGTTATCCTGCAATCCGCGATATCATTTAAACCCGCCCTAGTCCACCCCTTCACCCGGGAATTATTCCTGACCAGTTCCTGAAATTTCATTATCCAAATAGTCTCGTTTTCATTTCACATATGAAAACGAGAGAAAACTGATAGACAAATGGCTGTTCGCTTTCAGTATCTCCCCACTAACGAAATATAGAATCAGATGTACATCTGGCGGTTGGGGCTTGAGGAAGGCCATAAAACTTTATGGTGTATTCGCATCGACCGTCACCCTCTTTCCACCCTTATCCCAACAATCTCCCTCTCTCTCCCTCTCTCTGTCTTCGCATCTATCCATCCCTTTTTTTTTTCAACTCTCCACACCACTCTGGAAGGGTTTCCATAGCAACGAGAGCAATTCCCCTACCTCCAAGTGTTCCAAGCAACCCTGGCATATCTTGGTGTTTTTTTGCCCCCCCTCCTGGAACTGATCCCCCTCATTGACGGGGAGAATGGCAGTCAGGAGTTGTATAATGATACAAAAAAATAAGTGGAAACTCCTTTTTTTCACCTGGTTTTTTCCTTTTTTTTACGTTTATTTGCATGCTTGACACTGGCTACACCAGCCATGGAGATATACATATATGAGGATATCCGCATAAAAATCACTGTTGCGAAAAGCTCAACCCCCGTCTTCGTCCTTGAGTAATCGCGAGACAATTTCGAGGAGTTGGAATGAGAGGTGGAGGGCGGAAAGGGAAGGAAAAGGGTGGGAAAGGGTGGAACGGGAGAATAACATCCGGGTGAATTATTCTCGAATTAATAACACTTTCGATTAGCTGGAATCGGTTTAAAAATTACCCCGGGGTAGGGAATTTTAAGAAAGAGAATACCCTTCAGCGGATGGTAACAATAAACATTGGGTGCATGTTGGGGAATGATAAAAATAAATCCTCCAGCCGGCTTTCCTGTACCTCTCCTCGTTTCTTTGATCTCTCGGTTCATTTATATATCTGAAATACGGATTTTCCGAATAGCCGGGACAAGAGTTCAAGGAGTGGAAATGAAAAATCCGGTGTTGTTTGAGTCTTCATGGAGATGAGTGTGATAATAAAACGATACCACCGGTTCTTACCCAAATATTCATTCCGTTATTAAAACGATGAGTAAAAAATACTGATTACTAAATAAAAATTCATGGACAGTTGAAAGTTTTGAATAAACGAGGATTTCAGGAAAATTCTCGGAAATTGTATTGAACGCGTGAAATTTTCGGGAAAAATCTGTTAGTGGAATGATTTGCAGGAAATGTTTTTAATATTTTTAATTTTTTTAATATTTTGGTCTTCATGGTACTTGGAATTTTTTTTTCATATTAATCGAAACAGCAAAAAAAAATAAAACGGAATAAATCATTTTAGTCCCCGCCAGCACTTCACAAATAAATTATTACACTCAATGCCTCATAAAAAATGCCATTGAAATGTATTCGATGAAGCATCCAGTTTGTATAATGATCGAATGCATTCAAAATTCGAGTGATTGGGAAAAAGGAATCGAATATTCAAAGACAAATCGAATATTCAGACGTCAACACATCCCTCCTAAATATTTATGCGAATAATTTCCCCGTTTGCAGTTATTCCAGCCATTGAAAAATCTATTCTTCATTTTCAGGGATAAGCGAATCAAGGGTTGTCCTGGAATCACCGAAATTTCCCTCATTAGTCCGACTGGGTGGTGAAATAGAATTACGATGTCACGTCGATGGCTCCGGCGAGATGAAATACGAGTGGTACAAGTGAGTACCGAAATTTCAAAACATAATCATTAATTACATCAATGCACTGGATAAAAATAATTGATCATTAAATATAACAACCCATTCCAGAAATACCCATGCATTGGTAATGACTGATGGAAGAATCGAGATGAAGAAGAAGCGAAAATTATCAATTCACAATGCAAATTCCCAAGACAGCGGTGTATACACGTGCAAAGCGAAGAACGAAGCTGGTTATTCGTTAATTAAGGAGAGTTTTCCCCTGGTGATAGCTTCGAACGAGACAGCGACAATCAAGGTTGTCCCCCAGAATCTGATAGTGAAACGAGGTGAATCAACATCGTTTCACTGCATGTACGAGGATGCAGACAGGATCGAGTGGTTTTTCAATGACAACGGGCCTCTTATCGACGATGAGGAACGATTGATATTCGACAATGGGACATTGTTGTTACGAGTTGTCGAGCAAAGAGACCAGGGGATCTACGCTTGTCACGGTGTGAGAGACGAAACCAGACAGATTTACACAGCAGAATTGTACATTGCTTTTATTCAGAACTTGACAGACGCGAGTTTCGAGCCAACCCTGGCAAATCAGCAGGCAATAGTGGGAAAAGAACAGGAGCTGCAGGTGAGTTGTCTGGAGCCCCGTGGCCTGCCGACCCCCAGGATCTTCTGGCGAGACCCCCGAGGGCACATCATCAGTGACTCAGGCCCAGTCCGTACTCAGGACAACACCCTCATAATTGCCAAAGCCCGAACCCCCGAGGACATTGGAAATTACACCTGTGTGGCTGAGAATCTGGCTGGAACAACTGAAATAATCGTCCAGGTGATTGTATCTACGCCTTCAGCATTGCTGACCTCTCCAGAGCCTCAATCAGTCATGGAGAGTGACTCAGTGACACTCTCATGCTCGTACGCTGGGCTGGATCCACCAGTGACCACAGCCCAGTGGTTGAAGGACTCAGAACCCCTGAAGGAAACTGGTGGACCAACCAGATACAGAATGACTAATCATCATGGCAATGTGACTCTTCACTTTAAATCCATTTCCCTTTCTGACAGAGGTACCTATGCCTGCGAAATCCTGACTAAAGGATTTTCAAGCATTCGATCTCAGCCAGCAGCTGTCAGTGTCCGTGAGAAACTGAAATTCTCACCTCCACCGGTCGATAAAAAACTCGAATTGAATTCCACAGCTAAAGTCTACTGCAAAGCCCAGGGGGCAACCAATCCCACTGTTAGATGGGTCAAGTCAGGGGCAGGTGATAAATTACCAGAGCACATTCAGGATATTAATGGAACACTTCACTTTAATGGAGTCGTCGAGAGTGATAAAGGGCAGTACATCTGCATGGCAACGAATGCCCAGGGTTCGATAAACCATACGATTGATATAGAAGTTGTGACAGCTCCACAGTTCAAAAAAACTCCTCAGGATCCAACTTACGTGTTGGAGGGGACACCTGTGCTGCTGGAATGCACAGCAAAGGGAAAGCCAACGCCTCAGATCCACTGGGATAAGAATTCCAAGCTTGGAAATCTTGGAGAACGATCACAAGTACTGAGTAATGGCTCCTTGTACATCCGAGAGGCTTTCATGACTGATGCAGGACAGTACGGTTGCACAGCTGGTAACAGTGGGGGCTTGAAGAGAATTGAGGTGCAGCTGATTGTAAAACCCAGGGACGACTCGAGGTATGATATGGATGTGGAGAACTACGATGGCTCCATGATGACGAAGACCGTGACCATCACTCTCAGTGTCGCTGCTGCTTACATGGTGCTTGTCATTGGTCTCATGCTGTACTGCAGGTACAGAAGGCGCAGAAGAAAGCAGCAGTATCTTCAGGAACAGGCTGATGATAAATTGGAGAATGGTGACGTGCACGAGGAGCAGACTGAGCTCAAAGATATGAATCACAAGGTGTCAAACTGCAAGAAAAAAGACAACCGGGACTCACATAGGAGTGATGGCGCAGAGACAGCTCAAAGTCAGAGTAGCAATCACTCGAGAAAATCCAAGAGCAGTTACGACAAACTGGCGATATCACGAGAAAATCTGGGGGAGTTGAAGCCACTGGGTCGAGGTGAATTCGGTGAGGTCTTCTCCACGAGGTATCAAGTGGACTCTGAGAAGGAGCAGATTGTCTTGGTGAAGAGCCTCTTGAATACCAAGGATGAGACAGTTCTTCAGGAATTCAAGAGACATTTGGATTTGTTTCACAAATTGAATCATGAGAATGTGGCTAAATTGATTGGACTGTGCAGAGAGGGAGAGCCAGATTACATGATATTAGAGTACACGGATTGGGGTGAATTGAAGCAGTTCTTGGTGGCTTCCAGGAAGGATGAGGCAAATATTGTCCAGGAGGCAAAGGCTCGTGCCCCACAGCTGTCTGTTGCCCAGATATTGGCACTGGCTAGCCAAGCAGCTAATGGATTGAAACATTTGGCTGACAGCCGATTAGTGCACAAGGATATTGCTGCGAGAAATTGCCTCATTGCCAGCAATCTCAGCCTCAAGATATCGATGACTTGCATGTCCAAGGAACCTTATCAGCAGGAGTACACGAAACATAATAATCATGTAATTCCTCTCAGGTGGCTGCCCTACGAGGCTGTCTACGAGGACGAATACTCGACAAAGAGTGATGTCTATTCGTTCTCCTGTCTCGTTTGGGAGATATTCCATCAGGGAGAGTTGCCCTTCAACAAACTCAACGATGAAACGGTTTTCACTCAGTTGAAAGCAGGATCTCTAGAGTGGAAAGCCCATAAAGCAGCACCTCCTGCTCTTCAGGAGCTCCAGGAGAAATGCTGGTCCAAGGATCCCAGGGAGAGACCCACTTTCGATGACGTTGTATTAAAGATAGGTGAAATTGTGGTTGATAGCTGTCTGTAAGTTCCAAGGGTTACGATTAATTTTAGAATAAGATATGGCCTCAAAGGTCCCAACGGCTAATTGACACTGCCTCTGTCCAATCCAATAACTATAACGATAGTATCGTAAGAAGGTTTTATAAGGAGATTATTCTACATTATTTGATATGAAAATGAAATCCGATGGCCTCGAGTTTTTAATCTACTGTTTTATGTTCTCCAATTTTTATCATTATTTATGTAGCGGTATTTAATCGAGTTCGTGAAATATTTAGATGCGTGTAGCTGCGATTTTTAAGGCATACTGTAGTTGATGGTAATTCCATAACGAAGTGGTTGCTAAAAATCGATTTGTTTGAGAAAGCTATGGACTTCAAAATAATTATTCCATATTCTCTCATTGAATTAATAAATCTTCGGATAAATCGATGTTTAGTACTCGACTTTCTCATTTTACCACTTCGATAATGAAGTCATTTTCGTAATGGTAGGGTTTTCAAACAATAAGATGATAGAATTATCACGATCATATCACGGTGACAACAATACTTTGGATTTTTTTTCAACAAACAGTATCTGAATAAATTACTCGTACATCTGGAAATAGAAAGACAAGAGTGATCTCTCGTTGAGGGAGATAAGGCGATAATGTTTAGGAGATAAAACGTGTTATTGTATATACTGGTGGAAAAAAAATAACTATTTTGACTTTGCTGGGATAGAAAATTACGTAATTGATGTAGTCAGGTTGAGCTTGTGTGGAAATATTTGTCAGTTTTCTTCCTGAGTCTTCGTATAAAGAGGCAGAGAGTGCTGAGTATTAGATCTGTTTTAATTACAACTGATGATTCAAATTTAATAACAAAGAGGTGAAAAATAAATCGATACGAGATAGCGAAATTTTTCTCGGAACCTTTTTTGCAAAGTGGAAAATCTTCAAAAAAAATTCTCACAAAAATTTCGAGATCGAATCGAAATTTTAAATTTCGCCTTTTCGAAATAATGAATTCAGCAGATTTATTTTAATGAATAGAAAAACCACATAAAGTGGTGACTGCGATATTTCAGAAAGCTTTTGATACATTCATTTCCACTTTTTCACATTTATATGTCCACAAGAGTAAAAAATACTCAGTAAAATAATATTTGGCGAAATGTACACGAGAATTTCAATGACGAAGAAGTGAAATTTGATTTCAGTCTTCCCAAAATGTTTGAAGATCGATTGCTCATACCGCGTCACGAAACATCAGAATAATCTACCTCTGAAGTTAAAAGCGCAGTGAAAAAACAACATTACTGGATTTATCGATAAGGTTTTAAACTTTTTCCACAACGAATATGTAATAGAGACCCCATGACGTTCTGACACCGTCAACCATGATTTTATAATTATAGTGTGTAGAATTAATATTAATCGCCAGACAGAACTGCTACTGATCACCATAAAAAAAAGGGAGAGAATGAAACGATAGAAATGCTATTCGAATAATTCAATTTCATGTTGTGCCCGTCATAGACCTCTCCAGCTCAATTAATTCGATCATTCATTCATTCATGCCGATATCTAGTCATGTGTACTTGGCGATGAACTTAAGGATAATCCTAAAGTGTATGAAAAATCGACTAATAGTCTTTGGAAAACATATTCTCAAACCGACTGAGTTCCAATTCCAACGAGTTTTTTGAGATTTTTTCCCTGCAAGCAGTATTTTGTAAATATTTGTACTTTTTTACACCTTTTTTTTTTATTCAAGGTAACGAGTAGCATAATACTTGGAGTGAAGCTGAATAAATGTATCGAGAACTATGAAAATATTCATTGTCTTATCTATTCCCTTCATACCGAATTAAAAAATCAATTTTATTTATATTAATTGGAGGAAAATGACCAAGATATATTTGCAATTCTTATGAATAAAATAATCCATAATTATAATTGGTATTGTCATTGCAATTTTTTTTTTAATTTCCAATATTCAAATTTGAAATGAAAAAAAAAATGTGTTTTTGACCGATGCTTGCCGATAAATGCCGAAGCTCTGCAGTACCAACAGCGTCCCTGTCAACGAAACCACGTGGCCATGACATGATGCGCGCGTTTCCCGATGTCTTCCCTCCCTCAAACAGTATCAAACATCTCTCGATATCCAACTCAAATCGACTGAAATCAGTATCTGGTGGACAGCGACCAGCGCATCGTCTCTGGTGTACCATCAGAGCTCACAACATTAACAAGTGTAATTATTAATTAAATCTAAAACCCCAGGTTCACCAGCCCCCAAGTGCTCCCCCATCATCTGCACTCTCTTCTCCCTGGACTTTCTCCTTGTTATTGAAAATTATCATGTGCTCCTGGCATGATTACCTGACGTGATAATGCAAGTTCATTACGTTCGTTCACCTCGTCTACTTTTTTTTTTCATTCACCATTCGTTCAAAGTCTGCCTTCAATTTTCAATAGATTTATCATGATTTTCAATGTGTGCAATGAATATTCAATTCCTCGGTCTTTACTTCTTCATCGATTTTTAAACCTTATTTTATTGCTGCCCATTCGTAAATATCAATTATTCCGTTTTAATTTGTACTCATTTCATTCAATTATCGTATTATTTATTTCAATTCACCTCGCCCACTCTCAAATAATTTATTAAAAAATGGAATCATTAATGAAAATTGAAATGAATTCATGATGCAGCTGCTAACGATCCAATTGACCGAGTTAATAATTCTATTGATTGTATTGATTTATAGCCAGAGGAGTAGAAAATAGGAAATGGACTCGAAAGACTCGAAAAAACTCGGACGATGGTACTTTGGTGGTGTTGCTTCAGCTGGAGCCGCTTGTGTTACTCATCCATTAGATTTATTAAAGGTATTTTTATTAATGACTTCTCATTCCCAATTAATTCACAAAAAAATAAATTAATCCAGGATTGATTAATCTCAATATCCGATTCCGCCCCATCAAGCTATAAAATTTCAGTCACTTCAATTATTCCCTTTTCTATTTCTATAATCTATATTTAATATATATTTATTATTTAAATCCCATGTTTCCTGTGTTTCATTGACATCGAATGATGTTAATATACATTTGTAACGGAGTAATTCTCATGAAGATAAAAATTTTCACTCACGCGGTTTTCAGTTTTCATAAAAATAGACATGAAAATATGTTCTTTCAAACATTCTTTATATAACCATCAACTATCATTACGTAAGTGGAATTCGGCATTACTGATGGTAGGTCAACGAAAAATATTCAATAGACAAACAAGTTGATATCTGAATTTTTATAGATTAAACAGCGTACAAGGATTTTGAGCTGAACAAAGAGAAGTTGCAATTACTCGATAACTTTTTATGAAACACTATATATTTTTTATTTATTCAGGCAGAAAAAATCGTGATGAATATTTTTTTATGGAAATAGGTAAATTTAAAATTGAGGGCATTGAATTTTTTATTTTTTTCAGGCAGTAATAATTGATTCAATGCCGGCATTTCATTTCAGGTTCAACTGCAAACGCAGCAAGAGGGCAAAGTGTCAATTGTCAAGCACACATTGAAAATTATAAAGAAACAGGGATTTTTAGCACTTTACAATGGCCTCAGTGCTTCCTTACTGCGTCAGGGGACGTATTCCACCACGAGATTTGCAGTTTATGAGGTATTTAAATTTTTATTTCAATATTATATTCATCATCATAATATATTATATTGATATCAGGTGGTGAAACAAGGAATTGAAACCCCTGGGGAGCCTCTGCCATTTTATAAAAAATTACTGATCGCTGGATCAGCCGGGGCTATGGGAGGAGTTTTTGGAACACCTGGGGATCTCATTAACGTCAGAATGCAGAATGATATTAAATTGCCGCCTGATCAAAGGAGAAAGTGAGTGAATTATTCCGAGAAAAAACAGATAAATTTTTGTCGTGATAAAAAATATTTTGGCTTTATTAAAAATCGGAAAATATCGACAGGTCAATTATTTTTGTATTTTATTTCAGTTATAAACATGCGTTGGATGGATTAATAAGGGTGAGCAGGGAGGAGGGGGTGATGAAATTATTTAACGGCTGCTCGACCGCCACTGGTCGAGCCATTCTCATGACTATAGGACAATTGAGCTTCTACGATCAAATTAAACAGCATCTTCTGCAGTCGGGGAAGTTTGAAGATAATCTAGGAACGCATTTTATTGCGAGTCTCTCAGCTGTAAGTTTTGAAATCCTTCTTTTCTCGATTTTTCGATATCAGATTTGAAGTATTTGATTTTTTATTTAGGGTGCCATTGCTACGACTCTCACTCAACCTCTGGATGTTCTTAAAACTCGTGCGATGAATGCAAAACCGGGTGAATTCAAAAATATCGGACAGTTAATTGTGTACACTGCGAAACTCGGGCCCTTGGGCTTTTTCAAGGTAAATTCATCTATTTTTGGGTCAAGGCGAGAATGATCAGACATGAGAAAAATCAATAGAATAAGTTATAATCCCAGAATGATACTTTTTTAGAATTCAATAACGAAGTGAAGTAAAATAAATCGAATTTAACATTTTTCACAAGACAAAACTTTTTTATTCAAAATTTAATCATTTATTAAAAAGTCTTATAAATTTTCTAAATCTGCAATAATGATAATTTTTTTAAATCAATTCAGGGGTACATACCAGCATTCGTCAGACTGGCTCCACACACAATCCTGACGTTCGTATTCCTGGAGCAACTTCGAATAACCTTCGGGTACACCCCGACCGACAAAAAAATTTGAACCCAAGCCCTCGATGATCCAGACTCAATCCACCACGTAAACGATTGCTTCCAGAATCCTCGTGCGTTCGTAAGAATAACGAATCATTCCGTCAATGCAGTTTTTCAAGGTCCAAAAATAAAAATATCCGTAACAAAGCAGTGCATGCGATTCCAGACGTATTTTTTTAAACAAAAGAATAATAATATATGCGGACATATGACTCCTTTTATAAACATTCCACGAGACTATATTTTCTTATCTATATGCTGGCATATATTGCTATTGATATCGATGTACACAAAAATTCCTGAAATTCCCAATGTCCAATGAAACGCACAGAGCGAGGTATTATTTTTTATAATTAAAATAATGATTTTGATAATTCATTATTTGAAATATCATTAAAAAATTCCAGTGTATTGATGAAAATGTTGAGAAAATAAAAATTTATTTATTCCGATGAAAAATAGGGGAGTAAATATTCGGACAGCAGGTTAATGGAGTCAAATCTATATTGTGTAATAGTTAATAGCCATGTGTTATCATATCGCTGGATAATTATTTAAATAAATGGACGTAAAGTATTTTAATGAAACGATTGAATCTATGAAATCCATATTTTTTATATTTCTGTTATGGGCTTCACTACAAAATTTTGGGTAATTCTTTCATTCACTAATTGACTAATCAATATTATTGACAAACTAGTGGATATTATTATCTATGTATAAGGCGTATCAAAACGTGTAATTAAGTTGTATCTAGACGATTATCACAAATTTGCAGGATAAAATGTGATAATTAACTCCAAATTAATATAAAGAAAGATTATGTAATTTTCGTAATGAATTATTATCGTTTATGTACAACACTATATTATGACTCGATTGTGCTTTAATTATTTGAAAATATCGCCGAGACATATGATAGACACTGATTAGAACTTCAGAGAGAACTCTCAATGAACACAAGACTACGAATACGATGTAACCACGATTCTAATAACAAAAATATCGGGCGACAGCGCAAATACTAACGATTAATTATTTTATTCTGTTTTTTCTTTTGCCTCGGATCATTTTTTGTGATGGAGGAAGGTACGTACATGTCAGTGGAAGTTTTGCTATTATTTTCACTCAAAATCTGGCAAGTCTAAAATTTTCTCAACAAATTCCGCGACATTTATGTCCTTCTTCGAGTGTTCTATGATGAAATCTAACTCGAGGAGTTGACTGTAGTTTGGACGGGCTGTGTAGTCTTTCATTAAGCTGGAAAAAAAAGATAATTGTTAAAAAATATCGAATAAGGAGAAAAAAAATATTCATGGAAGCATGAACACAATGCTATCACCCAATTCCATGCATTTTTTTAATTTATAAGGAAGATATGAAAGAATATACATGAAACATATGTTTTACATAATTTTTTGTATGAGTGGGGGATTTTCAAATACATTTTTTTTACACAATTTTTTCTGGGCGAAATTCATTGAGAAAAAAAAATTCAGACATTATTTACGTACCACTTGGTGATGAGATTTTGAAATTCTGGAGAAAACTTTCCAGGGGGTAGCTTTGGGGGGTCATCCTTGACGACTTGTTTCAACTGCTCGAAGGGGGTCCCCCAGGACTCGTAAGGGAATTTTCCAGTCGCCAATTCGACGAGGGAAATTCCCAGAGACCAGACATCTGATCGGATGTCGTACTGAGAGGGATTGCCCGATGGGTCTATTCTCTCTGGCTGAAATTTAAAAGTATTTCACATTAACAAACCAATTTTTTTTGCATTACTCACGTTTTTTTCATGTTTGGAGAATATTTGCTGAATACTTTATAAATTTATATTCGTTCAAGCAGAAAAATATTCGAAATTCCGAATGGAATAATTTTTTTAATCCATTATTTACTCACCGCCATGTAGGGTTTGCATCCTGCATCGATCGTTTTTGCTACCGAATCAACGAGATACCCAGAAATTCCAAAATCACAGATTTTGACTTCCCCCTTTCGATTTATCAAAATGTTGCTAGGCTTAACGTCTCTGTGTATCACCCTCAATTGAGAGTAGAGATAGTGGAGGGCACTAACTACCTAAAAATGCCCCAAATAAAGCAAAACAGTTTGAAAAAATTTCTCAATTTTCGTTGCAAGAATTAATCTGCTGGAGTACTCACTGCAAAAGCTATTTTTCCTAAAATATCCTCAGGTATTGAGCATCCATTCTTATAGGCCTTTGTATAAAATTTATCTAGACTCATATCCATCACCTCCATGCATATCCAGACATCGCCTTCTCGGAACAATGCACCGTAGAATTGCACTGTGTATGGACAATCTGAACTTCTCATGGAGATGTCCAGGTCCATCAGCAGTCTCTTCTGCTCCTGTGTGTTGACTGTAGCCGTGATTCTCTGGGAGAAAACAAACAGGGACTCAATCATATTTCTTTGGAAATTATGTATTTTTTCCAGTCGAGGTCAGAAGATCAAAAAAAAATTTCTATCTCACCCCTCAAAAGAATTTTCAAGTATTCTCGTACCTTTACAGCCATTATTGTGCCACTCTGCTTGTGTTTCATCTTATCAACAACTCCATAAGCCCCTCGACCGAGTACACAGAGGGTTTCAAGATCATCAGCCTCAACAATAAACGTTTTTTCACCTATTGTTATGGTGGTTCGTTTATCAAGATTTCTAGGTGGTGTCCTGCGAAATTTTTATTTATTATTAAAAAAAAAAATTGATACTTTTTATTCATTATTAATTATCAGCATTATTAATCAATATTTTTTATTCATAACTTCAATAGAGTACTCACACAGGCACGGGGGCCTCTTCAGACACTTGAAGCTTCAAATTTCTCTTACCCTTGCGCAAAGCCATTATTTATATATTTTACAATTTATAATTCCCAAGATTTCAACTTTAAATCACTCGAAAAGGAATCATCAGTCTTCCATGTCCTCTTGAACAATTGCAGATTGATTTTACACCTGCAGAACAAACAAGGACTTTGAGGTTACTCCAACACTTCGACGATTGTTCACTTGAAAACGAAAAAATATATTGCAGAAGAAATGAGTAACTTTAGAGATGATAAACTGAGACTGTCCCCAATATTTTGTCGTAATTGGATGTTATTTTTCATTTACCTCTTGGGCACAGATAAATTCAATGAATTCACTGTCCACATATGAAAATCCTTGCATCGAAACTTTTTTCACTGGGTCCAAAGAGGATTGACTGAAGTAGAGGTTGAGTTCTGGGGGTTTGAGTGACCCCAGCGGCATCGTAGTACTGCACCCCAAGAGAGGGAGGGCGCAACACGCAATGGTGGGGTGTTTTTTTTTTATTAACCAAGTTTTTATTGTAATGCTGGGGTGTCCATCAAGTCGACGGGGTGAATTTTATTTTCTGCTGTACGAATGCTTTTTGTTTTTCATTTGTTTAACTGAAATTTAGTCGACTGTAGCACGTACGGAAGGGGGAAACCACATCTCGTGGAATTTCAATGGAAAAAATTATTCAATGTATTGAATATATACCACTAATGAATTTATAATTTTAAATAAGCACGTTGGCCTAGTGGTAACGTGCTCGACTGGCACGCCGGCGGCCCGGGTTCAATCCCGGCATCATTCATTTTTTTTTT